>NC_056747.1:1268798955-1268833955 GCF_019279795.1 Protopterus annectens
ACTAATTTGATAAGGGTATGCCTATGGAGTGTGTCATTGCTTCATTTACATTTGAAAAATTGCATTGGAGTAGATAAGGCAGAAGCTAGTCTTTGCTCAGAAGGCAGTCCATTATTTAAATTACTTTTTTATTGACTGGGGATGGTTGAGAGGAAACAGAAGTAGGGATAGTTGCTTTAAGGAGATATGTATGGAACTGGAGGTACCCCTGGTGCAAGACAAATACGAAGGTTGGAGCATGGTGCTATATTTTCTAGGGTTGACAGTGGACAGCCACAGGCATTTATTTTGTTTGCCAGGGGATAAATTGCAGAAGTTGAGCATTATGGCTGAGTGGGTATAGAGGAAGGATAAGGTTAGAGTTTAGGAAGTGATGGAGTTGCTTGGAGTGATTAATTTTGCATGCAGGGCAGTAGGACCATAAGCTGTTTTCAGTAGGCTGGCCTGCAGAGTGGCCATCAGAATGGAGAAGGGATGTTGCATTTTTAGAACTCATGCCTAGTTTGGTGGCATCAGTGGTCTGGAAGGAGAGGATTTGAAACTGGGGAGTGATTTTTCATTTGGACAACAGTGCAATTGTTCAGGTATTGGCTAGGAAAATAGCTAGGCCTGTTTTGATTTTGTTGATTTTGAGAAAGTTGATATTACAGAGTTTCTTAATTAATTTCAGTTATTTCAGCCAGGCATGTTCCTGGGCATTTGAATGAGATTGCTGTCAGTCATTCTCAGTTTTAGCTTTGCAAGTTTCACAAACTCAGCAGCTTTTGTAACTCCCTTGCACTTAGACACTACCAATGCACTGCAGCTGTAGTGACCATCACAAAATTAATGACCCCCAACTGTCCCTTATCAACAGGATAATACAGCTTAGTTCTAGTGATATGGGTTTTTCTAATTGGCCATAAAACCTGCATAATTTTAAGATGTCAAAACTTCAAAAAGTTTGTGAGCACTAGCTGAAGCGATGCTGGCTAACAAGTAGTTAAGTGAGGTGAGACCACGGCCTTAACTATTGCAACTAGATGAAGAAAAGGCAAAAACATTTCTGACCACACCTGGTATGTCTAACCCATTCTAAACTGTCATAATTCCTAAAAATGACACCTGTTAAAAGTGCAAAAAGAAGATTGGGTGAGGTCTACATCTCTGCTAGAATTTATGACTTAAGGGAAAAGCCAAGTTTTAGTCAAGTTCAGCTAGAATACTAACCTAAAGATCTGAGAACCTGCTAGCTACAGATCATAATTATTTGCAAACCATGAGGAAAACACACTTGGAGAAGGTCTGATAACACAATGTCCTCGTGCTTGTGCCTTTTATGGAGTACCATGTCAAGTGAGGAGGCAGTCAGTAGAAATATCAGAGGGGAAAGAGGACATTCTTGTGTCTCCTTCTTAGTGTTATGGAGAGGAAAATCCCATTTGTAAAAACAGACACGGTCAATCTCACGTACAATAATTTAGATCTCCTCACAAAGGAACTTGCAAAATAAGACGGCCCATAGGAAAATCCATTCAGTTGTATCAAATGCCTTACTAGTCAAAAGAGCACCTTATACATTATTAAGTGATTGCTCCTGTTTCTGTATATTTAACCAAAGTTGAACCACATCTAGATCATTCTTTAATGAAACTTTGATGATTATTGTGAATAAAACAAGGGAGAACCTGCTCCATCCTTATGGCCAAACTCTTAGAATAAATCTTAACTTCCAATTTTAATAGCAATAGAGGTCGATAATTGGCTGGATACATTCTGTCAGATGCCCTTTAAGTAATAAGAAAACTTTGATGTCTTACAAGTCATGAGTCATTACAGACAATCAGAAAGAATAGATAAGAAGGTAAGCAGGAGGTTTTTGCAAACCTTGAAAATGTCTAGAGCAACTCCAGCTAAACCAGGCATCTTATCAAAATCTAATTCCCTAATCACCTGCCCAATTTCTAATCACATGGTGGGTTTAGCCAATAATAGCTTCTCTGCATGATGCAGTAGATAGTTTTGTCATCTTTCAGCAAGAGGTTCTCTGGTTCAATCCTTGGCTGGGGTGCTTTCTGCATGGAGTATGCATGTCCTCCCTCTGTTTGCGTGGGGTTCCTCAGGGTACTCTGGCTTCCACCCACATTCCAAAGACATGCAGTAGGTGGACTGGACACTCTAAATTGGCCATAGGTGTGAGTGTGCACATGACTGTGTGTTATGGAAGAACAGCTGTGGCATGGATAACCACCCATCAGTGTGAACCTTGGCTGTAGATAATTGTTACTGTTGAAATGACTCCCCAGACCCATGTGCAAAAATGTGAAAAAAGGGGTTGTTAATGGGTGGATGGATGAATGGATGGATAGAGAGATGAGAGACTGGAGGAATATTTTTTTCAGTAAGAAAAGTCAAACAATCCTGTACTGAGGTCTGTAACAAACAGGAATGACTCCTGGCAAACTCCTTAAGAAATATGTTATTAATGTCCATTACGACATTTATGATCTTCTTACTATTACCTCTCATGCTATTAATGGCAACCTCCTGCAAACATTCTTGACACCTGTGCACAATAGCCTTTGGTGAGGTAAGACTCTCATCCAATAAAAAGGTTTATTCCTCTCCTACTTTTCATGCACTGAGGAGTACAAGTTTGTTTTACTGCATATAGCTAGATGGGGCTATCCTTATAACCTGACCTTTTACAGGTTATTTCCAGACGAAACAATTCCTGTTCCAACTCATCTACAACCTTCTGCCACCCCTACATCTCCATCATACAACCTCCTTTTCTAATTTAAAAATATTTTTTGGAGTTTCTTCTCACTCCCTTGCATCATCCTATGAACTTGTACCCCCATGGCTCTGTCCATTGCCAGGTCTGCCAGCTTCTTCTTAACTTCCACAGCTTACCTGATCAAGCTAGGGTCAGTCATAGAACTTTAGGGCATCTAGGGGAGGTCACACCATTACCTTCCACTACTTTCTTTACTTATTTTTTTGACTATCTGTCCTACCCCAGACTCTATGTTTACCTGGACATGCCTGAGAGGTGGGCATTAAATGGGGATGTGTGACATATTCCTCCCAGCCCCATAGAAACTCAGACATGTCCTCACCCTTTTTTCCTCTTTGAACTATGTCCTTTATGTTAGCATCTCTGGCCTCTACTAGAAACCACTGATAGGAATGACAATTCACCTCAATCAAAATGATGAAGTCAATGGATGAATAGCGAATAATAAATGATTGTAGAGAGTTCAGGCTCTCTTCACTCCAACACATCATCAATTTATATTAATACAAAAACATAATATCCAGCATCTCACAGAGTCCTCAGACTTTTGCCCCATTTCCAACCCTAGGTAAAATCTTAGAAGAAATAATCTATACTCAACTCTCTCAATACATTATCCAATTCTACTTGCTATCCACAAAACAACACAGCCCCTGATCAGGCTGTTGCTCATCCTCAGCACTGTGGACCCTCATCGATGAGATCCTGCTGGGAATGGACAGCAGTATATTTATATGTGCCATTTCATTGATCTGACCATTTGACCTAACTGACCACACTGTGCTCAGATTTAGATCATGTTCAAATCAGATACTCCCAGCCATTCCACTGTCCCATTGCCTGGCTGTGTCTCCCCAGTTACCATGAACACCGTTTGAACCTGTCAGTGTGCAAACTATTTTCTTTTTTACCTCTACAATGATTACAGATATTTGGATTTAATTTAAAACTTCTGTTTTGAATTTAATAGCATGAACACTGACAGCCATTTGCTAAAAAAAACTATGCAGCCTCACAATGAAAATAGAAGTGACATGAGCAAAAGGAAAATTTTCTGCCCTTGAAAATCACATTCATTGAAACTGCATGAAACCCACATTCATAGATAAAGCTTCTGGCTAGTGGCAGATGAAGTATACCTTTCAGATGTTTTCAAAGTATAGGCCCGTGACACACATTTTTAGGACCATGCCTAGATGCATGTGTTCTTTGATTCACCTTCCTGACTGTATTAAATTATGTTGCTTGTATAATACAAAACCAATTGTTAGAGTGTGTTTTCAAATTGTCATTTTGAACATTTTTCCAGTAAGCAGTGAAACAAGCCATATGAACCGATAATGACAAAAGTACCTATTGCAGAGCATTTCAACCATAAAAGCCCACTCAGACTTCTGTCATTACGGTCCACCAATACCAGTCAATATGCACAATCTCTGCAGAAGTACAAGCCATCTAAATAATTCCACATTAAAGAGATCTGTAACTAAGGAAGAGGTTGCTGCAGGGGCGGCTCGTACTATTGGACTGCAGGACTGCAGCCCCCCCAGCTGTAGAAAGAAAATGAAAAATAACAAAAAAAGAAAATAAAAAATTCCTGGAACTCCATGCATGCGTGCTGGAATCTGGACTGGTTTAACAGCAGTCCAGATTAGGAAGAAGGCATCAGACTACAGAGATGCCCAAAAGTCTATGCAGTTACAACTGCATAGACTGGAAGGGGACTGGAGTGCAGCATCTGCAGGCTGGATTATCCAGCCTGCTCTTGTGGGAACTGTATTTCATCTCGGGGATTTTGTATTTCTTCATAAGAAGCAGGAGATTCTTCAACAGGGCCCTCAGGTACTGTGTGTGTGTTTGTATTTCAATGGGACCGGACTTATATTTCTTCAATGGAGCTTTCAGGAGCTTGTATTTCAGTGTGTGTGTGTGTGTGTGTGTGTGTGTGTGTGTGTGTTCAATAGGACTTGTATTTCAGTGTGTGTACAGAGCTTTATTTCTTCAATGGAGTTTGGGACTTGTATATCAGTGTGGGCATGTATGATGCTTTATTTCTACAATGGAGCCCTCAGTGTGGTGTGTGTGTGTGTGTGTGTGTGTGTGTGTGTGTGTGTGTGTGTGTGTGTGCGTGTGTGTGTGTGTGTGTGTGTGTGTGTGTGTGTGTGTGTGTGTGCGGGATGCCCCAGGTAAATATACCTGGTGGCTAGAGAGACTCAGGAAACAGTAGTGGTTAGAGAATAACTCAGGCTCAAACCCTGTACCTTAGGTGCAGGTAGAAAGAGCCTGAATTCCCTACCCACTACCACTTGTGAAAAATTTCAAATTTTTGCCTCATATTTTTGTTCTGTTCATCATAAAATCTGTGGTTTTCTGGATTAATTCACTAAATAATGACAGGCATTTGAATTTCAGACTTCATATTCTTCGGAATGTACACGGTAACACAAAACCTTTATTCTAGCAATTTTCTAAGTTTATAAGCTCAATATTTGAAATATGTCCCTTTTTTGGGGCTGTATTCCCCCATTATTGGCTTTGTCCAGGTGTTTTGTGCTAAGAGGTTGAGTGCTATGGTGAGAACTGAATTCACTAAATGATAGCCATTTAAGTTTCAGTCTTCCTGTCATAGCTTCAAGAAACAGTTGATTTGGCATAGTGGTATGTTGCTCTGACTGTAGTGCACAGGGTCCTGGGTTCAAGACTTGGCAGTGAAATGCATGGTGGTAATACAGCATTTTATTCTAGCAAGTTTCCAAGATTATGCAAGCAATGTTTAAAATGTGTCCATGTTTTTCGGGCATTTGTCCCCCCCAATAAATTTTGGCTTTTTCCATATTTCTTGTGCTGCAAATTTGAAAGATGCAGTTGAGTGTCAAGTGGATTTTACAAGGAGCTGAGAGCTTCGGGGGGGGGGGATAAATTTAGTACTGCTTATACTGAGTCTATTTGCATTGTTAATAGCACAACAAGTAGTGTATTTGCTTTTGCTGCAGAAGGCTGTGGGTTCTACTCCCACAGTATGTAGATGCATTGCTGACACTGTACTGTGTTGTACTTTTAAAGGGCGTGGATGCTGTGGTCCTGACAATGTCCTCTTTGGCAGAGATACCTAGCAACTATGAGCCTGTTATCAGTTTGCCATCCAATATTACTAGCTTATCATTTTTTAATGTAACATAGGCAATTTATTCCTCAAGGGCAACAGGCACTTTATTTGTAGATGAAACAATGAAATATAAAGTTTTTTGCTAGCAGCAACCTATTCATTAGTTACTGATCTCTTTAATGTGGAATTATTTAGATGACTTTGACTTCTGCAGAGATTGTGCATATTTACCAATACTGGTGGGTTGTAGAAGTTTGAGTAGACTTTTATGATGGAAATGTTCTGAACTGGGCAGTTTTTTCATTATTGGTGCATGCATTTTGTTTCATTGTTTACTGGAAAAATGTTCAAAACAATAAATTTAAAATGCCGTCTAACAACTGTACTGTATTATACAAGGAATATAATTTAATACAATCAGGAAGGTGTATCAAAGAACACATGTATGTTTCATGTGCAAGGGGCCTATGATTTGAAAACAGCCCAAAGTTAACCTTTATCTGCCACTGGCCAGATGTATTTTCTTTGAATGTGGGTTTCAATGCTGTTTCAATTAATGTGAATTTCAAGTTCAGAGAAGATTTAATGCCAAGTCCATTTTTATTGTGAGACTGCATTGCTTTGTTTAGCAGATGTCTATTAGGGTTTGTGCTGTAAAATGTAAAATAAAACTTTTACATGAAATCCAAATTACCGTAGAAGTAAAGCAGTATGCACATTACAGTGTTTATGGTAAATGGGGTGAAATAGCCAAGTAATGGGACACTGGAATGGCTGCAGGGGGGAGGCCCCATTTGACCATGATTTTGTGAGGGGAGAAGGGTGCAAACTCAAAGACAGCCCCAGCTGACCTATACCTCTCAACTGTCTGGATTTTCACCGAATGAATAGATTTTTGCTTCTTATTTTTGGTTTGTTCCTCATAAAATTTGTGGTTTTCTGGCAAATCATTTAGGAATGAAGTCACTAAATAATGACAGACATTGAGGTTCAAACTTCATACCCTTCAGAAAAATGCACGCTAAAGCAAGACCTGTTATTCTATCAACTGTCTAAGTTTATACAACAACAATTTTTAGTACTGTTTGTATGTTCCCTCAATATATTTGACTTGGTCCAGATTTCCTACGTTAAGAGGTTGAGAGATACGCACAAATAAATCTCTTTATAGAATTAGGTATATACAAACCTCTCAACTGTCCCCGATTTTTGCTCAAAATGTTGCTCTTCCTCTAATAATCCCTCTGCAAAATGACAAATTTGAACGAAAATGTGGAGGGTTTACAATTAATAATTGTAATGGTCAGAGTTATAGATTCCTTTTATTTCAGAAATGCATGTAGATTCTCTATTTTGTCAGCTGCTCAAGTTAACGGTACTAATATTAAAAAAGTGTTCCTTCTTTAACAGGTTCCCAGCTGTATCATGTGGCTGTTTTATATTTTTGCATTACATTTTTGGCCTGTTTTTCATAAAATTGTGGTGTTCTGGCAAATTAGTGGCAAATCATTAAAGATTGAAGTTAGAAAATAATGACAGACATTTGAGTTTCAGATTTCATACCCTTCAGAAAATTCATAGTAATGCGAGCCCTACTATTCTATTATCTTTCTAAATTTATAAGAGCAATATTTAAAAATTGTCCTTATTTTGGGCCTCTGTCCCACTTCTGTTTATGGCTTTGTCCAGATTTCTTGCTCTGAGGTTGAGAGGTATGACAAATGTGTCAGTGTCATCACCGTCAGTCAGAGACATTTCAAATTGTGACGTACTTGTTGCACCCCACTCCCTCATGTAGTGACTCTGGATGTGTCCAAGCAAGGCAAGGAGCAGTTATGCAGTGTAAGTGTGCAGAGCATCCCCCCATCCAAGGTAGACACAAGTATTACAGTGGCTTGTCATCTGTCCTTGATTTAATACTGTTGATTTATGCTTCTTATTATTCAGACAATGCATGTTGTTGCAGTGCCTCTTGCTCTCTGTTTAAGTGGCAATGCTTTAATGGTCATCAGGTAAGCTTGTCTGAGATTGTAAGATGCAATTAAGATTTAGTAAGCATACTGTTAAAGAATTACCAACATTGAAAGCCTTTTTGTTGTTGCCATGCAGAGAATATTGACATAACTAGATAACATATAAGCCTTAGATATTGAAGTGCATATGACAGCATTTGCAAAACAGGATTACAGTATTTTCAGAAGCTCATTACATTTGTTGAAGACTTGCAGTCATCTTTAACCTAAATAATTTTGACCTAAATAATCTGGAATCATGCTACAACAAAATTGCCAAGTTTGCCACAGGCCACCCTTACAGAACTCACCACTTCTCTGTACTCTCCTAACTTAAATGGTTAGAACTACCAAACCTTCTAACATTTAACCAACTGTCCATAGCCCACAATATAATTCACAAACCTAACAACTGCCTGGCACTCACCAATCTAGTCCAACACAACAGCAATCCTAGAGCACTAAGATCCTCAAATAAACTATTGTTAAAGATTACCCAAGCCCACAACACACAGAGCATCGTCCTTTTTTCTCATAAAATTGCAAAAGTGTGGAACACTCTTCCTCAAACTATGGCCAAAACCCCCAGCATTCATGAGTATAAAAACCTCCTTAAGGAGCATCTAGCAAAACACTGGCTCTGCTCCTGCCATACTCCTGGTTAAGCTACCTACTCTTCACTTAAATTACCCTAAACTAGCTCATTCTCACAGCTACAACTATTAACTACTGAAAGCTATCTTGATTCTACACTCAGTTTCAGTTAATGTATACACATATACTGATTTGTCTTTAACTATTATGTAGACTGCATTTCTCTGTCTTGCAATTACTGTATCACACTGTTCTCACTATTAACTCATGCGGCCAGTTATTATCTCTAACTACCACCATTGTTTTGTTAAATTTGTTAATTTGTTAATTATTTGCTATTTATTGTTAGATAACTAATTTCTTTACTGACTTGCTTTGTACATTGCTGATTAATGTGTGTTCAATTTGATTATTTAATACTATTTGCATGTATGGAGCTTTTCTCCCCAGGCCTCCACTGAAAATGGGCCTCATGCCCAGTTGGACATTACCTGGTAAACAAACAAAATAAATAAATAAATAAAAATCTTTACAGCCTTTACTTGTACACTAAACAGAATGTCCATCTATCATGTGTGGTCCATAACCTGTGCAGTAATCCTTTAAGCAATTTATCTTGAGCTTGTTTCTTGTTTGCTATTCGTTTTTTTTTTTTACTTTGATCATGTTTTCCCCATGAAACAAGTAGATAATTGTTGTCAGGCAGCAGGTCTTTTTTGGATAAGAAACATTTTTACAAGTTGGGGTATCACAGAAATTTCTACTTTCAGCATGTTACTTTGTACTTTTATAAAGCTGAATATAAATTATAATTAGAACTGTAGTGCAAGGAGAAATGGTTTGAGTTGAGTGCTGCTTGTTTTTTTATACTTGATTTTGACTGGCATTCCAGTAATGTATTTAAAAAGTAATTTATTTTTTCATGCCTCACAACCTTTTTGTTTCCATCAGGTAAGCTGTCATGTAGCCAATGCATTGAAATATTTTTTTTCTTCTACACTACATTTTGTCTTCATTTAACTCTCATAATGATGGTTTGGCACCCAGGGCAGTGTATTTAATTAAAGTCTCAGTTTTTGTGGTTTTGTGCATAGCCCCACCCTTTTCTAGTTGGCCACACCCCTTCCAATTGGCCCCACCCACTCAGCTGTCTCCTGCAGCCCCTCCTTTGATTTGAAGTCACCAGCTGCCACTGGGTTGCTGCTGGCAAGCAACTTTATATTTCAGTGCTTCATCTACAAATTCAGTGCCTGCTGCTCTTAAAAAATGCATTGCTTGAGTTGCATTAAAAAAAATAGAAAGACAAAAAAATTGTGTGTTGGTGATATGCAATACAGAATGGTTGGCAAACTGACTACAGATTCATAGTTACTTGGCAACTCATCCAAAGGACGCACTCAAGAAAGTACCCCACCCTCCATTATCCTGCACAGTTGTATCAGCAATCAATTTATCTGGTGTGGGAAGAGAACCTACAGCCTTCTGGACCAAAAGCACATTCACAACCTGTTGCATACCTGACACTGAGCATTGCAACCATGAAACTCCATGACTGATTGACAGACTACAGAGTGTAATCCTTACTGATTTATTAAAACAAAACAAAAAAAGAAATAAAATGAAAGGAGCCCTGGCAGCTAATGTGGGGTTTAAGGTACTTGCTTGCCATGAAAGGTTCAGGGTTTGACTCTGAGCAAAATCACTTAACTAGACAGACCCTCTAACTGGGGCATTACACACACACACACACACACACACACACACACACACACACACACACACACACACACACACACACACACACACACACACACACACACACTCTCTCTCTCTCTCTCTCTCTCTCTAAAAGATTGCACTCAATGGAATTGAATGGATCTGCCTGGTTGCCTATATATTACAGTCAGAACAGATTGCTCTTAGCATATCACCCTGAAGTTTGGTTTCTAAAGATGATGTTAGGACATTGTCCTAATATAGAAGTTTCAGAGGCTTACTGTGTTTACAGGAATCTCCTGCAATGTTCTAACACCCTGCTATGCTGTTTATACAAGTCTCCCATAAGGTCCTAAATCCTGCCTGTGTTTGTTTACAAGTCTCCCATGCTGAAGCTTGTTTTATTTATGGACAATTTTGTTTTGTATTTTTTTATAGAGAAGCCACCCCTCAGCCAACATAGACTCTTGGCATCTGCCTAGGTTGCCTAGTGCTGGATCTGGTCTGACTGTAAACCATCTCACATAGATTAGAATAAGTTCATATGTTATGCCCTGGTTACAAAATTGCTTCTCTTATGGTCAGTTTTTAGTGCAA
Organism: Protopterus annectens; assembly: GCF_019279795.1. Classification (NCBI taxonomy): domain Eukaryota; kingdom Metazoa; phylum Chordata; order Ceratodontiformes; family Protopteridae; genus Protopterus; species Protopterus annectens. The sequence goes on from NC_056747.1 coordinate 1,268,809,760, forward strand.
TACAACTCATCCTTCCCACCCTCTAAACTAGTCCCACAAGGTTGAATTCTGGCCTAGCTTCTTTTCTCTGTCTACATTAATAAACTTCCAATGGATCTATGTTACCTCCCTCTAATACTATATGCTGATGATATGGTGCTATATTGCTCCAACCACTCTCAACTACAACTAGAACAGCAATAAGACTTCCTTTCCCTTAATCTACTGGATTAATGATAGGAAACTACCAGCAAATTTAATTAAAACCAAAACAAAGACTTTTGGAACAAATCAAAAATGCCGTAAAAATAACTACTCAGTACTCAGCCAGAACATGTCACATTCAAATATACGGGCCTCTGGTTAAACTCTTTACTCACATTCCAAGTTTATCTCAAGAACAGATACAAAAAAGCAACTAATTTTTCTGGGCTAGAAATTTTTCAAAATTCCTTTGCAAACATACTAGAACTGCCATAGGGAAAGTCAGTGGAATCCTATTGGAACTTGAATATGCGATCCCTTTAATAGCATGAGCCTTCAAAAAGAATGCCATTTCAATTCATATCCTTTCAAACTGTATTTGCCTGTTATTGCTCCACTCCTAGAAATGAACATAATTGTAAAACCTTGCTAAAAGCAAAATGGCTTTCAATACAACAAAGAACTGATCTGCTGCTTGTCTCATAACCATTCAAATCACTTAAAAGATGAAACCTTCCCCAATGAGCTTCCAAACTAATACATTACACTCCTCCATATAATCTTAAAATCATAACCATTCTGGTCCATTCCTTCAGACACATAACACAAAACCTCACCACGCAGACCACTTCCTTCTATATTCTTGGCCCAAATTTATTTTATTTATTTTATTTTATTTATTTTCCATTTATTTACCGGGTTAGTCCGACTGGACACAAGGTGACCATTTTCAGCAGAGGCCCTGGGAGAAAAGCTCCAAGTGTATGTGAAAATCTCCTCTCGCATCTTAAATAATATTCCTCTTACTTCGGGTTCTGCTCAACTCAAGATCCAAGTGAAAGAATTGAATTAATATATAAGAAAAAAATGTTTTGATGGAGATGTAAAACAAGGGACAATGTGGATTGGCAACATATGTTTGTTGATTGTAAAGTTGTCAAGCCATTTTGGGACAAAATCAATGTTTTTCTGCAATCCTTACTTAATGATAAATTCACACTAAACAAATTATTAATCTTGTTCAATACACCGATACCGGATTGTGTAAGAGTAAATTATATACTACTATGAAGACTTCTGTCAATGGCAAGGAAGACAATCAACCAAGAAGTGGAAAAGTGAGCAAACTCCTACAAAGAAAGAATTTGAAAATATGGCAACCGATGTCTGTCACTATGAACGTCTTACAATAAAGACGAGGACAACTAGAGTTACCACTTCATACAACATATGGATGAAGCTTAAAGAATTGCTGAACAAATGTAAATAAATCAATAATACTGAAACAGCTTTTCATACTTCTTAAGAATAAAAGGTATTTTATAAGCAATTGGAATGTAATTACTTGATAAACACCTTTGTAAATAGTTATTTATTTTTAGTTTGTGTTGTTTGTTAAATATTTTTATTTCAGTTTTGTATCTTAATGTGAAAATTGAAATATAAGTATTAAATTCAATGAAAACAGTTTTTAAAAAAAGATCCAATTGAAATGTAAATGATCCATCTCAGGGCATATAAGCTAATGTTTAATAACACATTCTTTTCCATTTCTGCCTCTTAATCTCTACCCTTTATCAAATGAATATTGCTTACATTTTAGTCTGCTGCATTGTACATACATTATGCATTTGTAAATATTATATATAGAATTAACTTTTCCACTGTTTAAATAATGTCATGTCTTGCTTTGTATGCCACTCTGTCCACTACATTACCTTCTGGTCCTGGGTTTAGATATAAATGGGTCAACATGGATTAGTATACTGCTCTAGTCAACAAATTTAAATAAGATAAAATATTTATCCTATACAAAATAAGACTGGCTTTATGTAATTCTTGACAAAAATATTGGAACTACTGCTTAGATGAGGTCCACCTTGAAGCTAGGTTGGTTCCCTTTCAAACTTGACTGTTTCAATAATTCTCAATCAAGGTAGCACTAAGACTATATTTATCTCCCTTTAGGATCTATAGCAGATCAAATCTCCACCTCTGGTGGAACAGGGACACTGAATTTAACTTGTCAATACAGGACAACAAGACATACCCTGGGATTCATGAAGCTTGTGCCAGGCTCAGGAGTAGCGTCAGTGATCTAATGCCAAATATGGCCACCAAGCGATTTAGGTACGAGCTGTTTCCACATGCACTACCAGCGTATGCCAGAGCTGCACAGCTCCCGGTGCATGTGTGCTAATTACCCCATGCACAACAGTGTAGCATTCAAATGAAGGTATATAGTGATTCATGAAGTGGTGCAGGCATAGCGTAAGCATGCAGAAATGTAAACCAAAAAAAGGTTTACATTTTTTCAAACATAAAATCGGAGCCATGAAAGTGGACCAAACTTACATATTATAATGTTAATATATGCCAATGGCTAAATATATAGCCAATGGCATAAAAAATATGCACAACACATAAAAAATAACATTTAATGTCATGGTCACTCTAATGCAAAGTAAAATCACAGTGCATTGGTGCGCAAATGGGATCACAATGAAAATATACTTAGATGTCATAAAACTGCAATGTAACACAATTCATGAATTCCCCATAATAGTCAATGGCACGCATGCTATACCACAACCATGGCGCAAGCATTACTAAGGGTCTGTGACAGCGTTCTGCATGGTAACTAGAAATTAGTAGTCAATACCATGCAAATGAGTCAAGTAATACTGAATCGCAAAATCCCCACCAGTGTAAGGATGTACCATACAGCGTAGCAGTACAACACCGAGGTGTGGCCTGGAGATAAACATGACATCAAGAGAGGGGTGCGCCACCTTAGCTGTAAACACATTGGAGCATTGCTAATCCGGGTTGCCTGTTGCTAAGCAAAGCCACAGGATAGGGGTGTGGAAGTAGCCATAGTCTTGCTTAGCTGAGAGCACACAAGGTAACCAAAAGTGCATGTGAACGTGGATGAAAACGCGCTCGTAACCCAGTAAACAGCTGTGCACCATAGCTGAAACAGGAAGGATATGGGAAGACAATAAGGAAATGCTGCAGCATGGTAATTGGAGTACAAATGAGTAATTAACACCTAGGAACTCACAGTGGGCCATTGACAACAGCTAACAAGGCTACTAGCAGCTACCTGCAGAACAGGAAAGGGGAGGTGCTGTACTGCAAAGAAAAGAGAACTGTCACAGCAGAACAAAGCAAACTTGTAGTAGGTCAGCTACATAACACAATTCGCAACACAATCCTGGGTTGGGAAAGTAAAAAACAAGAAAGCAGGCAGCTGGATGCATGCCTGACAATGGGAGGGGAATCGGGTTGAAAAGTGAAGTAAAAGGCAATAGATGAATCATGGCAGCCAAGCATAAGTCAACACCAAAGGCCCCACAATAGCAGTACCTGCTGTAAAAACCCATAATTACGATACCCTGCAGCTGGAATTGCACATACACACCCAATTACACCAGCATCATCCATTGCACAATAGTATAAGGTGTGAAAGCCCCACACACACACTTGTGTATTCCCAGACACTCTGCACAATTGGTGTATACAGATGGGGAACTTTTAATATGTACCTGTTAGGGACTGCCATAGCTTTGATTCACCAGCATGTGTTGGAGACTGACAGTGGTGTGGAGGATGATGCTGACAACCATCTTAGGCACCGGAGGAGGAGAAGAGTGCTCAGACCCAGGGTAACCTACCAGGGGCTGCATGATCTGGAGATAGTAGAGCGTTACAGGGTGGACAGGGACACCATACAGCAACTTGTTGAGCTGTGCTGGCCATGCCTCAGAGCCAGAAATAACAGAGGGGAACCCATCCCAGTAGACACAAAGGTATGTGTAAGCTTGAGAATACTAGCCACAGGTACCTTTCAAAGGCCAACTGGGGATATCATGGGGATCTCACAGGCATCAGCATCCAGGGTACTCCACCAGTGCCTGGATGCCATGTTACCACATGCCAATGAGCACATATACTTCCCCCGAATGCAGGAGGAGTTGGCCAGCAATATGCATCTCTTCCACTGTGTGGCAGACTACCTGGAGGTACTGGGTGCAATAGACTGCACGCACATACACATCAACACACCACCCGGTGAGCAGGGTAGGAGCTACATAAACTGCAAGGGATACCCCTCCATCAACTGCAAGGTTGTGTGCAATGCCCAGGGCATTGTCATGGATGTGTGTGCTGGCAGCCCTGGAAGCTATCACGACTCCCACATCTGACATGCTTCACATTTGTATCAGGTATTTGCCAGGGGGGACATCCCATATGGCCACCTGGTGGGGGATGCTGGCTATGCACTGGAGACGTGGATAATGACTCCCATCAGACATGCACACACAGCCACGCAAGAACGCCATAATGAGGCACACTCAGAAACCAGAATCCTCATAGAGCATGTGTTTGGAATGCTGAAATCATAGTTCTGTTGCTTGGACACATTTGATGGTGTCTTGGAGTACTCTCCAGGCACGCGTGCCAACATCTTCATAGTATGTGCCATGCTACACAATATGATGCTGCAGAAACAGCTGCAGCAGGGACAGAATGGTGAAGGCCCTCACAGCCCACCACCATTGCCAAGGGCCCCACAGGCACAGAGAGACTCAGACCATGAACACCTTGTGCCAGCCCCAGTAGGCAGACGGAGGCATGCTCAGTATGCCCATGCCTTGGCAAAGAGGGAACATATAGCACACACACTGACAGTGTAGACACCTATGGACTGACACCCTTCTCCACCTGCACACACAGCAAACATGGATGGCACACACACACGACCACCTGTAAATTGTCATGTATATGTAGTCTACTGTGTGCATCCTACATAGGCAGCCCTCAACTATTGTACACACAACTACCATTGGCACAAGGTAAGTCAATACCTGAACAGTAAATTAAGTTATCAACATGTGTCCGAACTGTATGCATAGGTTCATAGATACATAGGTAGGTACATGCCTAACTGCCCGAGGCCAGTTATAAGCATAACCAAAAAGTGTCTGCTGTCACCACCCCATTGATTAACTAACTGTCCCTCTGTGGAACAGAGTCAATTGTGGGATCCCTGGGGTGTATCCACTGTTCCCCACCCACTCTGCAAGGATTCCCTGGAGTGTTAGTGAGGGGTTTCATATAATGTAATCAGGGATGTAGTTCCAAATAATGGGGAGTACCTGTGACAAGAATCTGTCACTCCAGCATCTTCCAGTTATGGTTGTGGCAAGGTGTAGCTCATTACAGTGTGTGGCTCACTGTGACATGGATGCCCATAGGTGGAGCATATCCTTTATGCCTGACTTGGACACAGCTTTGTTGGCCAGCAAATATCATCCTTGAGTAAATGAGATGCCACTGAATAATGCATGAGTTTATGCAGTCTGGCAGCATAGGACATGTCTTAGGGTATTATTCCTCTATGCGAGGTACTTTCGTGGCCCTTCCAGCTGTCAGATGTGTCTTCTGAGGTACATCCAAAATGGGTTATCATACTCGATGATGGGATTGATGATTGATGAGTAAAGGGGCACAATAACCTAAGTTTGTTTAGATGTAAACCCTTAAGTAATCAGATGGCCTACATTGATGGATGTCCTAACTACTTTGCACATACGACTGTCAAAGGAGAGATCACTATGTAATGTAGTCCCCACATACCCATTACGTCGTCTGAATTATACTGTCTGCCACTCATGTGTTAATATGTGTGTGTGTAGTTTCCCAAAATGGATTGATTATGCAGTATGTGGCCTTTAGCTGGAGGCCATAACTCTGGCACCCTGTGTTGGTCTATGTGAGGCCACTTGAAGGATGTCTCTGACAGCTGGAATGTCAGTTATGGCTCCCAGTCTGCAGTAATCAACAAAAATGGCCCACTGTAGTCCACCTGTGTTAGCCTGTACCTCTGAGAAGTATATATGGCAAACAGTAGGGGTCCCAGGATTGAGTCCTGTGGGACACCAGTTGTGACTGGTCAAGAGTTGGATTTGGAGGCTGCTAGGCTTACCATGTGGGTTCTGTGTGTAAGCCTGTTGGCAAACCAACATGTGATGTATGGGTGTATGTACTGGCTGGTGAGTGTAGAAATAATACCTGAGTGGGGAATGGTGTCAAAACCCTTGGTGAGGTCCAGGCAGTATGTGTGAACTACCACACCCCACACCTAAAGTCTAGGTGGCTGTAAGATGTCAAACTGGTTCAGTAGGCATGATCTGCACTCAATCAAGGCGACCTAGGTTGGGTCAAGTGTCTGGAGGTTATCATTGTCTATGTTAATGAGTGCCATGAGGATGCGCTCCATAGCCATGCAGATCAGGCTACTCAGGCTTATGGGGTGGAAGTTACCAAGGTCAGTTGTGTCACCACCTTTGTGGAGTATAATAGCTGTTGCAATGCACCAGTGAATGGCCATGTAGCCTGTGTAGAGGCTGATGCTGAATTGCTATATTAGGCGGGGGGCCACTTTGTCTTGTAGTGTCTGCAAGATGCAGTCTGGGACACCATCTGCCTCCATTGATGCTCTGTCATGCCATTTGAAAGGGCCATTACCACCTGTATGTCACAGATGTCTGGGATACTGTACATTTTGGGTATTGTGGGCCCAGTAGGGGGTGAAGCTTGCTCCGAATGTATCATCATGTGCTGGTGATATCAGTAGGGTCAGTATATTCAGTGCAATATTGCACCAGCACAGTGCAAATCTGTGTGTTACTGCTTACATCCTTGACATAGCCAAAGAAGCCTTTGTGGTCATATTCCAAATCCATGCCTATTTACCTGTGGCTGTCAGCCTTGGATGATTACATGAGTAACATAAGTATCTTGCTAATACTGGTCACAGACGTCTGCATTTCTTGGGATTTTGTTCTGGACTACTGTACTACTTCTGTTGTATAGCCTGTATAATGCAGGGGTTCAGCAGACTGGTGTCCTTGTGTAGGAGTAGCTAGTTCTGGTTTACCATTGATGGCATGACCCATACATCTTTGTAGGTGCTTATAGAGTGGATTTGTAATTCTGTCTGTATCTTGAGCAGTGCCATCCCTGAGCATTGGGGCTGTGAACCCTCCCACCTCTGTCATTAGTACTGTGAATGTAGCTGTAGGAAAGGTATTCACTGTGTGTTCCTTGGGTGGGGAGATGGTTGGGAGTGGAAATCAGTGAATAGTTCATAGTCAGATCTAAACAGTGACCGGTTTACATCTGCTGTAGTGCACCTGTTGCACATGTCAGTGATTACCACTTCTAGTATGTCTTCACCTCCCGTTAGTCTGTCTACCAGCTGATACAGGCCATATGAGGTGATGAATCCCAGGAAGTGCTGGGTCTGGAAGTGAATACATGAGTAGGTTATCCAGTTAAGTGTAGGGTAGCCAATATTGACCAATAACAGGGTGTCTGGTAGGACTGTCATGTTTAGCACTGTCTCCAGATAGTTGTAGTGGTGCTTCTGGGTCATGAAGGGTTATCTGTAGCAGCTCACAGTTTGCATTGTAGTCATGGCTGATGTTAGCTGCACATGGATGATCACAGAGGTATCATGCTGCCCCACTAACTTGGAGGTGTAGGTATCCCATGATGAATATGGATACACCCCCTCCATGTCTGTGCCAGTCCATGTTCAGTGGTTGAAATGTGTGTTATAGGTTGTAGTCTGGTAGTGCCGGTGTGCTCACAGGAGCCTTATACAAGTCCCAGTCACAGAACAGTTGTAGATGTTTTCAATACTGAGGGGTGCTGTGAGTGTGTGCATGTTGTGAGTACTACCCCTGATGTTGAGTAGCCTAGCCCTCATTGGTTCCGCTATTGTGCAGTCCATGGAGGTGAGATTCACCTCTGAGACCTGCCTAAAAATGGCACCATGGGTGTGCCAATAGCCTTGGCCAGCACTCCAAAGCCTTAGGCTGATACATGCAAGTTGGTATGGCATTGTTGCAGGCAGGTATCCCATCTGTGCTTGTGTCCCATCTTTCCTGTAGGTATCCTACTGGTAAGCAATACAAAGCCTGAAACCTATACATGTTCACTAGCTTCCACGATAGGCTTTTGGAGTGATTATGTATCAGTAGTCTGTATGCTATTGCTGTACTTAACTGTTGTCTGACTACATGGTGAATTTACTCTGTATATTGTGATCAGAAAACTCTGTATAATCACATATGATGTTGGAGATGGCCTGCACTGTAGAGGTTCACAGATAGGTAGTAGGCTATCTGCCCAAGGGCATTTAGAAGCATAGCTACAGTGTGGTGGCTTTACCTGCACCATTGATGAAGTAACTGAGTCTCTGTCAAGCATAGCCAATGATGTGATTTCAGGCAGAGTTGCTGGAAGCTGTTGAGGACTGGTGTGCTGTAAGGTGATAGGGGCACATAGTGATCTCAAAAGGGCATGTTAACATGACAAACCAACAGCATTCAATTTCCCCAACAGGTCTTGCAGCTGTAGAACTGGAGTGGCTCCCCCGCACCCTGGCTGTATGTGTCTGGGACACATGATCCCAGGGGTGTATATACTGTTGGCCAGTCACACATCAAGGTTTCCCCTGAAGTGTGTCAGTGAGTGGCTATGCCAAATGTAGTTAGGATGTTAATGTATAGTCTCTCAATTCATGTGTCATGTCGGTATTTCAAGAAGCTCACTGGGTGTGGTTGACTCCGCCTGTTGTGTAGCCAAGCTCACATATAGGATACATGGACATAGGAAATAGGCAGAAGGAATGTTAATGTTAATAGTGTAGTGGCTACAACATTTGCATAATATCTGTGCAGTCCTGGTTCAAATCCCAATAAAGTCAGAGATGATTTACATGTTACATAGTATACCTTAACCACAGCTTGCATATATAGGTAGTATTCCACAGAAAAATAAACATTTGGAACACACAACCGCTGAAATGTGCGTTACTCACCCTTGCACTACCAGTGCCTGCTCTGAGAGGTAAAATGACCACTGCCAGGATTAGAAAATGCAACCATGTTCTCAGTCTTCATAATAACCTACCACTAAGCTACCCGAGATGTACCAATGGCAATATTTTGACAGGTTAAAAAACAAAACGGAGGAATGTGTGGAAATAGGACAAACCGGCATGTACCCAATGAAAGGTGTATGCTATATATATATATATATATATATATATATATATATATATATATATATATATATATATATAAAGAGAGAGAGGGAGAGAGAGATATATGTCGATATATGGGGATATACATATATCTGTACAAATATAAATAGGTTAACAACATCTACATAACCATGGAGGTACATATAAATGAGATACCTACCAAATAGTGAATGCTTGACATACCGACGCGCATAATCACGAGGCTTAAAGACCGAAAGACCACAGTACCGAAAAACACCAGAAGCGCGAGGTTTAAAATACTGATGTTAAGGGACATTTAGTCAGTGCTTCTGGTGTTGCGGTTCAGGTAGTTTACTGTGTGTAAGTGTGTTTCTGAGGGCTGTAGTATGTGTGTTTGTTCTGAGTGTGGTGTGTGTTCCTGGGGGACTGTAATGTGTGGGTGTGGGTTTGCTTTGTGCGTCTGTTTGTGTGATCTAGGAGGTAGAATATTAAAGTAGGGGGGGTGTGGGGTGTGCAAGCATCCACATGGGGGGTATAGGGGGGCTTGCCATCTGCTCATACATAGTGTAGGATGGTTTGTTTGGATGTGGTGGGTAGCAGTGTGTCTGTGTGTGCGTGTGTGTTCCATGTTTGTGTTACTTTTGCAAGTTTGACTGTTGCTGTCAGTAATGTGGGGTATGGTAGTCTAGGCTCAGTACTGTGGGCGTCAGAATTGTGTGGGTTCGGGATTCCATAGGTATCCGTATACAGCAGTTGAAGTGTTCATATATGAGTATAACATGGACCATAGCAATCACACTTCCCGCCACGACCAAACTATGAACAAAGGATATGGAGAGTATATGCCTATACACTATTGCAAATATGTGCCATGGACATGAGCCAAAGATAGGGTTACCACCTGCCCCACTTTGCGAGGGACAGTCCCTCTTTGGGCCATTGTGTCCTGACCACAAATATTAAATGTGGCAAATGTCCTGTGATTGTAGGACATAATTATGTCCCATATGTAATGTAATAGTTGCTTACAATAGTTCTTTCTGTATCTAAAATACCTACATGTTACAAGAAACAGGATAAGCAACTAAACTGCTACAAGAATAAGCTTATATTTAGGTGAAAAAGGAAAGTTCTATCCTTTGTACTGACCGTAGGTTTGTGTCGGCCTGTAAAATCTGATGTGTGTCCCGAAAGTGTCCCACTATGGCCATTATAAAAGGTGGCAACCGTAGCCAAAGAGGGTCAGTCACCAACACAACTCCAGTGACTGCAAACACCTATGACAGAAATACACAGCTTTCATGTAGCAACACTTTATTACATTCTGATGTATTGCCGAAATGATTCAAGGACTAACATCACCTGTATGCTATACAGGAACCAATTAACAGTGTCTTAATGAATCAGCCTGCAATTACCATAGTATTAGTCCACTAAAGGATAGATGTTCAAATAGGGAAGGAACCCTCACGCACATATCGATTATGTATAAAAGCAGTACCTACACACCAGCATCTGCTATGTACACCCACCAACATCTCACCCACACCCAAACAAATTACAATACAAACTGTAATAACATCACAAATCATTCACTCACTGTACAACATCTGCAGAAGCCTTAACATACCCTGTCAGAGACACACTAACATGGCCCTAGGTGAAATAGTTGCTGTTATACAATGGAACAGCTGCTGATGTTACAAGGTTTGTTTGCACTAATCCCATTTCAGAGGGTTGTGTGTACACCGGGAAGTGTTACCAATTACTGATTAACAGCACAGTATGATACACATGTACTCCAAACCAAAGATGTCTGGTGAGCACACTGTAAACCACCTAACATTTCATGCATAGCCATACAGCCTTGAGCTGCCCAAACATCCTTGCCAGACTGAAACATCTGCAGAAGTATCAGGTACAAACAAACCCTGCATAAATAGCAATGTTCTGAAATATAACAGCTGTACTCACATGTAGAACAACATCTTCTAGCCATTACACACAATCCACAGGAGTCATGAAGCTAATATATCTCTGTCTGTCTCCATATAGCTGTCAAAATACATCACAAACAACACATTCAGGCCATCTTCCTCGAAAGTAAGGCAAAGGGACAATGCCCAAGTGGAGTACTCAGTTATACACCACTGTTGCCATGGTATTGGCTAATGGAGTAGCTGCACAGCTGATGTGCATCTAATTAACTACTTTAGAACACCAACTGGTGGTCAGGATAGCACATGTTCCCGATATTTAACTATAAAAGGATGGCCTATCACTCATTCAAACCATCTGTATATACCAGTAGAACGTTACAAAAAAGATTGAAACACAAACTGAAAAGGATTGAAATAACAGTTAGTGACACCTAGGGTTACTAATAAGGTATGTAGAACACTCAGTATGTCTGTGTATGTAGTACCTGTTCTGTAATATCTAAAGTGTACGCAATCCATATAGTGGAAACAGTTATCTTGTAGTGATGTATTGTTGAGCATAGTAACGCTTGTAGTATTTATGTGTGTACTGCTGTAGGTCACAAGGCAAACACCGCATACACCACAAGGGATGCTATATAAGGGCTTTGAACCCAACAATTCCTCACCAGCTGCTGTCAGTGGCAGAACTGATCCAACAAGTATGTGCTATAACAGGGGATAGTATATGTTGATATATTGTAACAGTAGGCATATGTATGGGTGTATTACTGATAATAACATGTCGAAGTTTGGCCCACTGTGCAATTATGATTTGCATTGTGGGATATTGTGCCAATAACTGTGTAATGTACAGTATTGTAGGCAGATATGTATTACAAGTTACATAGCATTACTGTTATGTTAGGCAAACATTAGTTATGTCTATTGGCATTTACAATACACAATAACAGGATACATATGACTTGTAGTCACTCAACAGTTTATCAGCATGATAGCAAAGTAAAATGGAGTTAACTATCCATGCACATAAGACATGTAATAAGTGTAAAGGTAAGTACTAGGCTGTCTGCCCACGAGTATTTATAAGCTTAGCTAGAGTGTGTTGGCTTCCACCACCCCTTTTGGTTAGTTCCCTGTGCCTCTGAACAGCAGAGCCATTAATTCCCTGTGCCTCTGTCCAGCAGAGCCACTGCAGTGATCCCCGGGGTACATGTCTGTCTTCCATCCACCCATCAAGGTTTCCCTTGAAGAGTGCTAATGAGGGGCCCTGCCTGATGTACATTGGAATCATGTTCCAAAGCATGGGGAGTCTCTGGGTCAGGAATCTATCTGTCCAGCACGTCCTAGTCATCATTGTGGTTAGGTGTATATCCCTAGAGCATGTGGCTCTCAGGGGCTTCTGTTTAGGTGGAGCATATCCAGCAATACTGGGTTGGACATGGGCCTTGTATATCAAGCAGAGATCACCTGTGAGTATGCGGTATGCTACCGAGTACAGCTGGAGTTTCTTAAGTTGGGCTGCATAGGTCATCTGTTTGAGGTCAGTAATCCTCTTGGTGTGGTACTGTTGTGGTCTTCCAAGCTGTTGCAGTTGTCTTGTAAGGTACATTCCAAATGGGGTGTTGTATCCTTTAATGGGTCTAATAAGTCATGAGCAGAGAGGCACAATGGCCTCCTTTGTTCTGGATGAGAATCCATTAGAGATTAGGGGGGCCATGTAGAAGGATATTTTAACCACCTTGTCATTATGGGTATCAAAGGAGAGATTGCTATCTACTGGGGTTCCCAGATCCCTTATTACCTTTTCTGTATGTAGGGGACTAGCACCTATGTGGTAGTCCACGGGTAATTAGTTATATCCAAAGGGGATGACTATGCACTTTTTGGCATTCAGCTTGAGGCCATGATATTGACACCAGATATCCATCTCAGTGCGACCCTTCCGGAGGGTGCCTGTATCAGCTGGGGAAACAATTATGGTCCCTAGTTTGCAGTTATCTGCAAACCTTTTCAGCCAAAGCCCTCCTGTGCTTGCCTGTACATCAGAGAAGTATATACCAAACATGAGAAGTCCTAGGACTGAGCCCTGAGGGACGCCACTTGTGACTGGTAAATAGTCAGACCTAGGGTATGCAACTCCCACTGTGTGGGTTCTGTCTGTGAGCCACTTTGCAAATCATCACATGACATAGGGGGTAATGTTCAGGTGGATGGGTATGTCGATAATACCAGAATGGGGAATAGCGTTGAAAGCCTTTGAGAGATCAAGGTAGGCTGTGTGGACCTCCTTACCCTCATCTAATGCCTTGGTAACTGTCTCAAAGACGTCCGCTAGGTTTAGGAGGCATGGTCTGCCCTTAACAAAGCCAAACTGGGAGGGGTCAAAGGTTTGGAGGTACCCAATGTCTCTGTGAATGAGATCCATAATGATGTGCTCCATAGCCTTGCAGACCAGGCTAGTCAGGCCTATAGGCAATAGGTTCCATGATCCACTGTGGCGCCACCTTTGTGGAGTGGAATAACTGTTGCTGTGCATCATTCAGGGGGCACAAAGCCTGATACAAGGCTATTATTGAACAAGGTGCATAGGTGGAGAGCCAGTACGTTCTGAAGTTTGTGTAAAATGCAGTCTGGGGTGTTGTCCGGTCCCATGGATGCTGTGATATTGGCTTTAGAGTGTGCAGCTTTTACCTGCATAGTTGTGATTACAGGGACACTGCACTTTTCCTGTATAGATATGGGCCCTTTAGGGGGTGAGGGGGGAAGGTAGCACTGAACCTATCTGTCTGGAGGTTGGCAATATCAGTTGGTTCTGTAATGTTCGTGCCTTTGTGCTGTAACTCAGAGCAGATCTGTGTGTTGACATTGAGATATTTGATATAGCTATAGAATGCTTTGTGGTTGTCGTTGGAATTAGTGGCATTGTTGTTTCTGTAGCTAGCTTTGGAGGATCTCATAAGGGATCTCAGCTTCTTACTGAGGCTGACCAGGGAGCTCCTCCGTGCATGGGATTGTACTCTCTTTTGCAACAGTGTCTTCCTTCTGTTGTACAGTTTCTTTATGGCAGGGGACCACCAGATTGGCTTCCTTAATTAGGAGTATAGCGTCCTGGTTCTGTTTGGGATAGCACGATCCATGCACTCATGTAAGTGCTTATAGGGTGCATTTGTGTAGGATTCAGCAGTTGTAACTGTATTGTCCATCTGCATGGGTGTCATGAAGTTCACCATGTCTGTCTTAAGAAGCATGAAGTTGGCTTTGTAAACATATTATACTGTGGTTCCCTTAATGGGGGGTGGGTCGGGATGTGGATATCAGGGTGTTTAGCTTATGGTTGGATCGGACAGATGAGGAGTTGACTTCAGGTGTGGAACACTGGTCACTCATGTTGGTAATGCCTAGGTCTAGGATATTGTTGCCCCTGGTGGGTGTGTGGATGAGTTGATCCAGGGCATTGGTGTTTATGAATTCCAGAAAGTGTTGAGCTAATGAGTTGGTACATGAGTAGTTTTCCCAGTTAATGGTGGGGTAGGTGAAGTCACCCATTAGTAGGGTGTTTGTTTGAACCCTAATAATTTCCAGTACATCAAGAAAAGAGGAGTGGGAATCATGGGGCATGGTGGGGGATCTGTAGCAAGCTACGATTTGGATTGCAGTTTAGCCCAGAGGTAGTTGCACTTGGATAACCTCGGATGCATTGTGCTAAGCAACTAGCCTGGAGGGGTGGATATCCTTAATGAATATGGACACACCTCTGCCTTGGATGTTCTGGTCCAGGTTACATGGCTGAAAAGTGTGCCATGAGTTCCAGCCTGGTAGTGTAGATGTGCTCTCTGGAGCCTTGAACCAGGTCTCAGTCACTGCACAGATATTGATGTTCTCCATTACAAGGAGTACCTCGAGTGAGTGCATTTTGAGATTTAGACTTCCAGCATTGACTAGCATTACCCTCAGTTTGTGCTTGCCTGTTCCTGTTATGGTGGTGAATATGTTATGTGAACCTTGCCTAAAGAAGGCACTATAGGGGCAGCAAGAGCCTTAGCCAGTACCCAGAATCCCAGGGGCGACAGGTGCAGGCCATCTGTGGCAAAGCATCGTGGTCTGTTGACCATGTCAACCCAAGCAGACAGATACTGGATCCCCTTAGAATGACACCAGAAGCTTAGCCAATTGTTGAAGTCAATCATTTTGTTCTCGTACTGCGGTATCATTCTGGGCAATGGCAGAATGCTACTCATGGCTAGGGTCATACCTGCCTGGCCTACAAGTTCGGAGAGCTCTTCCATGTCTCTTTTCAGGTAGTCCAGGGAGGTACATCTCAGGTCATTCACAGCAACATGGACAATGACAGAGTCATATTTGTACTTGTTGTGGAGTGACCTGAGTGCGTGGGTTATGTAGCGGATCCTGTTACTCGACATGCAGCTGACAGTAACCTTCTCCTTGTTTAGACTGGTGAGTGGGACATCAGTGTGCTTGACTATAGAGCCACCTATGACTACTGTGTTGGGTACGTTGATTTGTCTTATTGGCTGTGGTTGACTGGCACACTGACTCTGTGGGCTATGTGCATTGGGTTTGTATTGGGGGATGGAGGCTGCTTGAGTTTTTGCTTTGGAGGTCCTTGTTGCTTAGACAGATTACTATTGAGAGCCTTCACGAATGTTTTTGTGTTACTATGTGTGGATTATGGTGGGACTATGTGATGAGTGTGGTGTGGTGTGAATGTTTACCTTCTCCACATGACTGTCAGGGTCATTCTTGGTTGGAGAGAGCTTTACCTCCAGTTTGGCTAGATAAGTGCATCTCTCACAGGTTGTAGTGTTGGGTAGTAGGCGGAGAGGGTTGTTGTTGTGTACATGAGGCAATGTCTACACTGCCTCAAGATGTCCACATTCATCAGATAGACAGGAGAGAACACTGGTAGCTGACCCGTGGACATGCCTGAATATAAAAAGTTCCCCTAGATAAGTGAGGAAAGTGAGTATAAGAGCTATTTTACTCTAAGCAAGTGAGAAACGTACGCACAAAAACTGTTTACCTCTAGGTATTGAGGAAGATTTAGTGCTATAGTAATTAGTAGCTTATGTAGTGCATACACGTTCTGAACAAGTGCTGAGCATGAATAAGCAATCCAGATAGGTTCTTGGATAACATGAACACATTGTTCCCCCCCAGCAGGTACACAATCACATATCCATGTACACTACAGAGCCCCTGTAACCACAACTATGCAGGTACAAGCTGCACTCAGGCTGCATGGGACCTGTCCACATCCCAGGTTGTATCATACACATATGGCAAAACAAGTTGCTCTCCACATACACATCATGTAAAACATAGCTTCATGTCAAGCTGTGTACACACTGAATGGTGCACACCAACAGGTATCACAACCCACAAAGGGGAGACACCACTGATAATGGGAAGTACTGCACTACTACCCTGCTGAGTCTGGTCTGAAAGGCCATGAACCTTGATCAAATTATTTGATGTCAGCAGTACAGATGTAGATGATAGTAAGGTTGATTTCACACTGCATATCATAACCTTGCCAGGTCATAGGACATCATCACCCATACTGTACTCCACCTACACTCAGTATACTAGATGTACATTCCTATGTCACAGGAGTGTTTTGCAATGGGACTGCTGGCAGAACCAACACTACAGAAGGTGTCTGAATAATACATGCACATCACACCAGTGCCAGCTACAGTATGACAGAGTTAATTAATTGTACTCCCCCTCATTGTAGTCCATACCACACAGACTAACAGAAGGCATCTGCCTATTGAAGTATGCAAATGACTATGGCCTAGGAGCAATAGCCGACTCAGAGTGTTGTGGACAACATACAGAAGGGGCTTTGTGGGTGAGCCACAATCTGACAGCTGCATATTGCATTGTCACCCCTATATTAATAACCCTGTACCCATGAACTACCACCTAGGCAGGGGTCAACATAATGGACACTGTGTGTAAGGGATGCAGCTGGGCAGTTGTCCTTCCTGTGATAGTTACGTCACCATGCCTGTCAGGTATGTGGCAACCCTAATCATGACAGGGTGTCATCCATGAATATAGAGATCATTGTCCAGCCATACACAACACTCAAGTGACCCATATTAGATCACATATTTCCTTTAAGGGGTATTGGCCATGTTCAGATGGTCTACACCAGCCTTTCCATTCCCCATCTCCACTATGTAGCATGATGCCTACCCTGAATACATCCATGTCCAACCCAGTGATGTTGGACATGCTACACATACACATCCTGATCTCAAACACATACTTCATGGATATGCACCTTCCTAGTACTAGGATCACCACATGCTGGACAGATCTTGTCCCATACACTTTACATAGTCCTGCCATATTATGTATTCCTGTCCAGCAAAGCTGCACATCGCCCCCCCCTCTCAGACATGGTGTGATGACCGCATGGTAACTGTATCATTAACCCTGTGGATCAGTTATGTGGCACTGCTCCACCTGGCCCCAGAGACCCGCCTGTCGGCTACAGCTAGGTAACCTTTCATCCTAGATTCATACATGGCCCAGGGCATATAGCCTACTAGTTGACTTTGACTGTACATGCTATAGTTGATATCCATCACTGCAAATACCATCTGGCTAGCCAGTGTCCCATGTCTGTCACATGTGCAACACAGGTGATACATGGCAGGATGTTGAATTGCGGTACAGTGCCATGTAGATGTATATGGCAAAACACATACATGTAAAACTTTCCATGAGCAAGTCTGCAGGGTCACAGGTCATGTCCGTTAAGGCAGTTTAAGTCTTTATATGTGACATATACACAGCATCAAGGTCGACTGCATTAATGTGGACACATGCAGCCATGTGCTGATAGGTAGGAACACCAGTACAGGCAAACAGACATGCCCACATCAAGACAGCATCCACATGGAGTATGAGCAATGTAATCAGGTGACACACACACATATATGGTGATAATATCCAGTCACCATTGTGTCATGTGTGTGTGACACAAACATGTCAGTGGTGTCAGTGTCATGTAGATTTGCAAAGACAACTATTTAATCATAATAAATGTGATACACATGTATGTTCAGCTGTAGCTCTGTATGTCTCTGTGAGTTACTGTGACATGTCTCTATCATTATGTCTTCCAGGTATGCCATGTGCAAGGCTACCCCCCTTATACCCACTTGGAGGATGAGGCCCTCATCCTATACCTACATGACAATCACGATATCATGTTCAGCCATGTGCCACCGGATGCACAGCAGCGAAATACACTGTGGATGGAACATCACAGGAGGGTTAATGATGTGGGTGGCCACAACTGCGCATACCAGCAGGTGTGCAGACACTGTACAGACCTCATTAGATGGATGAAACAGCATGAAAATGCAATCACCAGGGAACAAGGTGCAACAGGTGGTGGGCCACCAACCCAGCCCCCACTCACACGTACCGAAGAGCTACTGGCCAACCTGGGGACACCTGCAGAACAACATCCACAAGCCTTAGCCGATATTGTGGAGGTACGTGTCTCTCAACCACCAAGCCTGGAGTTGCCTGGTAAGTCATTACTGCACCTATAACAACTATATTCCATATAGTTGCATGTGTCACTGTACAATATGTAATGAAACATCATATGCAAGGTATGTATACACACATGCTGCATACCATAGTATGCTACTCTATGTATGCACACATGTGCATACACCATAGCATAGTCTATTGTATTGGTGTATGTGTTAACATGCACATTGCACCCTGTAGCTATCATACAGGTGTGGATAATGCTCATACTGCTGTGTTACTCCTATTTAGGTACCTTTGGTGTTCCACTGCCACAGCAGCCCATTGCAGGTGAGACTGTTATTATTTATCAGGCATCTTAATGCACAGATCTATCTGCCATGTGGCCATTTACCACATGTACACATAATGTATGGTCCTGTCACAATATACAGGTCGGACCTGCAATGCATTACAATGGCTATCCATGTGCAACACTTGCAAACTATGTGAAACACCGACATGAAACCTCACAAACTATCATTGCCAGATGTGTGGACAGCTGTGCATACAATGGTGGAGGTGCTGTACTCTGTAGGGACATGTACTACAGATCAGAACTACACATGTGGGGAATACAAACAGTACTACACAGTGAGCTGGAGTATGGCCAGCCCACAAAATTCACTGGTGTGGATCATAGCCCTGCTATGAATGTCACACAATGTGGTGTGCTATCTTGACATGTCCATGACATCTAGTGGCCTGGCTGCAGCACTGCCTAACTATCCTGAAAAAACATATCCCACATACCAAACATACCACCCTTTGTCTGCATAACCCTGTCATCAGTGGAGCATATGACATCTATGGGTGTATGTCATATGGGACAACACAGACATGTGGAATTGATGCCCATCACAGTAATTTGGCCAACACATGCACACACATGGCCATGGAGGATGGCCAGAGACATGAAGCAACACACGCAGTAGACGTGATGTGCTTGTCTGTACACCCTGTCGTACATTGGCTCCACATGGTCCAACTATGGCCTTTGTGTAATGGTTATATTGCAGATGTGGAACACTAGACATCCTACAGGCCTGTGCACATCCTATGTAGGCATGACATCAATCCACCACATAAGATGTGTTGAACAGCTTGTGTGTCACAACATGACAGCAGTCACCTGTACAGTATCCACATCAGCCCACAGATACAGTACATTCCCCTTGCTGGTGTCGGACATCAATGTCATCCTTGCTGCATGTGTGTGTGTGTGTGTGTGTGTGTGTGTGTGTGTGTGTGTGTGTGTGTGTGTGTGTGTGTGGTACACAGATGTCATGCAGGATATGGTGTACCGATGAGTTCGCCATGTCTGGCCATAGTTGCCAGGCAGCAGCAATATGGTTGCAGATGTGCAGGGGTGTCATCCATATACACTTCAGTGACCTGTGTCACACATTCCACATCATGGTTTAGTGTGTATACACCTCAGGACGTGGGTCACATTCCACAGTATATATGTATTGTATCTGAACATAGTCATGGCTATAAACTGTGTCTGTATCCCACACTGTATAGCAATAGAGATGCCTCATGATTCCTTGCAATGGCCATGCACATCAGCTAAATGTGCAGTATATCTGTAGGGCAGACAGACAACACTGCATTGGGACACCATTACCCCACTGTATATTTGACAGGACACCATTGTGTTAAACATGTATGCATGCCATTGCACACATCAGCAGATCACATGTCATACTACATGTGATTGTCAAGGTCATATGCCACACATCAGGCAGGTGTACTGTTAACCTGTGCTGGTCTACATGGTGTAACACAGGGATGTATGCTAACTACTACTATGATTGTGTAATTTGCATACCTTCTGCTATGATACATGCATGCTGTTGTGTGCAATGCAGGGATGTATGATAACTGCCACTGTTATTGTCTGCACTGCATGCTATCTGCCGTATCCCATGCATGTTGCATGCCTTCTGTCATATCACATGCATGTTGGGTGCCATAGTGTGTGTGTGTGTGTGTGTGTGTGTGTGTGTGTGTGTGTGTGTGTGTATCTGAGTGTGTGTGTCTGTGTGTGTGTGTGTCTGTGTGTGTGTCTGTGTGTGTGTGTCTGTGTGTGTGTGTGTGTCTGTGTGTGTGTGTGTGTGTGTGTGTGTGTGTGTGTGTGTGTGTGTGTGTGTATATTGTATAGATTGTAATGCACAGTTCTTGTCTGCTGCTCACAAGTGATGTAGGTGCATTGCCCTCCTGTGGTCCATCTGATGTTAGTGTCCCCACAGACTCTAGCAGTGATGATGAACATATGATTGAGGCACAGGCAGGGTTGTCAGGGGCTGAATCTGTGCCATTGGTTGCCATTCCACCTATATCCCCCTCATCCCCGCACACAGATGTCATGCCTACACATACCCCATCACCAGTGGCCATAGAGGAAGGACAGTTGGCATGTGGTAGCTTGGAACAGGAAAGTGTGGGGCCTATGGAAGGTGTGCCTGCACACCATGGTGTCAGCCAACTGACTGGTGATGCCCCACACAGGCACGTGGCCAGTGCTGCTTGTAGGAGGACCTCTGGCCAACATGCCCCTGCAAGACAGAGTGCAGCAGCTGGTGTCACCAGATGCATGTTTCAGGCTGTAATGGAGGCACAGGCACGTGCTGAATGGCACAACAGAGAAGATCAGAGGCCTCAGAGGGCTGCTGTCCATTCTATAAACAACAACATCCAGGCAATGGTAAATGCTCAACAGCAGATTGCTGAAGCTTTGGATAGACGATTGGGTGACATGGCTGGAGTCCTTGACCATGGCATGACAATCCGCGAGCGTGAGCTGTCTGTGTTGGAACATCTGATAGGAGTGAGGCATTGGGCACATGGACGTAGGCCTGCTACATCACCTGCTTCAGGTCTATGTGAACGAGCTACCTCACATGCCCGCTGCCATAGTGGCGGTAACAGCAGCAGTGCAGCTGGTGCTGTGCTCTCCACACCACAACACAGGAGGCTGCGTGCACTTGGCCCTGGATGATCTCAACAGGGACACGGTTCCAGTGGACAAGTGTCATCAGACAGTACCCAATCTTCACCTCTGACTGATAGTGCCCGTGCAACCCCTGGCAGGCACAGGTCACATGGCCATGGCCGGACACCGTGAAATGTAAAACCTGGCCTGTACAGTCTGCAGCTGTCAATAATACCCCTGTGTAGGCCAGACACATGCCAGAACTGTATGCATACATACACGCACACACCAGAAACATATGTAGGGCACTGCAACATACACATGCATAACATCCACACATGCCCAGTTAGATCAAAGGCCCTAACCCACACACATGATGTCATCCAATGGTGCAGCCTAGGCCTCTGGCAAACATTATCACCCTGTGCATATGATGATACCTGTGCCGCATCCCTGACATCCACACCATCAGTGCAGGGACATGCTGATATGGTCTGATGCACAGGGTGAACAGACTAGGAAGATAAGTGTAGTTTACAATTGTTGAGTACTGTTGACAGGCAGCAGACATACCATGTACTACAGGTATACAATGCATTTCGTACTGTTAACAGTATGTGTCTTGTGTAATAACAGTAACTACATGTTGGTCATGATGTTCTGCTTTCCTCCTTCAGGTCTAATTGCACGTGCCAGTGAATGTCAGTGTTTTCAGTTAGTGTCCCATATGTCAATGTAGACTACTCACAGGTATGTATAAATATACCAACATGCACCTTGTAGCTTCCACATCACAGTGAGAATGTCCCATGTTCTAAACATGTCTACTGATTCAAGAGCATGATAGCTCTGTATTAAGCTACTGTGGCTACAGATGTGACATCCATATTGGGTGCCATCACAAGTACAGTTACATGGAGTGGTGAGGTAAGAGAGCGGTCTAGCTGATTACAAGGGTAGGGGCCAGTGGGAAGTGTGATGCTTCATTGGGAAGCAGTAATACATGTTCCCATGACAGGATGCCAACACACAACTGCACCCACACACTCAGGTAGTGACACACATGTATTCAGTGACACAGTAACACACCCACACACTCACGGATTCACCGACACAGTAAGACACACTCACACACAGTTGCTACTGTTGAGGTGAGGACCCCTGCCTATGTGTAAATCATCATAACAGTACTGTGCACCTACATGACATGCCACAGAGAATACACATGTACAGGTAGTCAGTATGGCCTAAGATCGGGGACATCGACACGGATAGTAGATTGCATTGCCTGAATGGGGGGAGGGAACTTATCAGTTCAGTATGGTAACATACATCCTCACTCCAGGGACCAGACAGCCATACATACAAACACACACACACACACACACACACACACACACACACACACACACACACACACACACACACACACACACTGTGGCATTCACTATTGAATACACCTATGTCACGCACATACAGATACCTCACATGTGTGAGATACACACCCCTGCCTATGTCCTGCTTTCTACATTGCAGTCTATACAGATGTCTACACTAGTGTACAGGAGAGTAACAATTGAGATGTATTCCCCACCATACATGACATATATGGACACACACTCAACCACACTTGCCAGTACTGTAAATCAAACACTTGCCTAGCTCATGATATATATGACAGACTTACAGCAGTACTGCACGCATTACAAAGTGTACTGACACTTCCTTTGGCAACAGTGCTGATATATGCAGATGGGAGTTCTTAACTGTTACAGGTGTTAAGTGATTTACCTTCGGTGTCATCCTGACCGCTGTCTATACTGTGTGTTATGCCCTTCAATTAACAAAACCATTGCTTACCAGTTACACAGGTTATTGTAGGACCAATTGTGACACACCTGTGAGCTCTCCTCAGCAAACATCCATCTGCAAAGATGCCCCGCCACATAGTTATTTCCGCACATCTGTCCATACCTAAGGTACATCCTTACATACATTCAGCATATCACCATATACAGTTGGCAATGTTAAGGCTACATTGCAACTGCATGATGTACTAAGATATATGTCACCTGCATACATCAGCAACTGCACAAGCATGGTATCTGAACGCACACATCTACATATACATGTGTGTATGTCCTACAATCTTCTCATTTGGGCATGTTTGTAGGCATTGCAATTGGTGGACATGTGTAATGACATGCATGACACATGGACTGTTGTATGATAGGTGTAATGGGTGACCAGTACAGAGGGAATGTTACCTCTGTCAACATTGATATCATACCTTATGTACTGTTAGCATTCAGCAGCCATGGACCTACATTCCATGTGCATGTGTGTAATGGCTGTAGCCACCTGTCTGCACAACGGACAACAACAGCTATGCTATTTACATGTATATTGTGTGTGTGTGTGTGTGTGTGTGTGTGTGTGTGTGTGTGTGTGTGTGTGTGTGTGTGTGTG
>NC_056747.1:1268838955-1268941455 GCF_019279795.1 Protopterus annectens
ACCATCTATTGTGTTGGGTTGATGGTGATATCTATGCATACTGTTGTAGGTAATCTTGTATGCTGTTGTCTATCACTAAGCCATATGTAGATTTAAACTGCAACACCATAGGCTGAATGGGTTGGGAGGTCCCTGCAGAACCTCCTGTCTCACTTCAGCTGACCATGGCACTGGGCACCAGCACATCTCAGGCCCAGCCATGGACATCAACCTCTGTTGGCTCTGCAACACCTTCTGGTGGTACCACCACTGAGGATGGGGCATGTCCCCCCTGGGAGCAGGACCAGACAGGTACATGTCTGCTGTCGTGTGGTCCCGGACATGTTGCGTTGGGGGCTCACTAAGGAGTTCCAAAGCCAGATACGCAAGCTCAAGGGCAGAGTGTCACATTTACAGGGTGATGCTGCCCCTCCTGGACAGCCCCCAGCACTGCCTCCTTTGCAGCTGTTTAGGTGCAGTGGCGGCTGCCTGTGGCTGGGGACCTCTGTCCCACTGTTCCCATGGGCATGTGAATGTTGAACACCCATCCCCATCCGAGGTGTATCCCCCCACATGTGTCATATACCAACCCTGTATGCTGTCTTGTCTGTGATCCTACCCTACCTATCCTCCACAGCCATATCTACACTCCTTCCCCCACATCCGAGCCTCACCCTATGGAAACATAAGGACAATCGGCTCCTAGGACAACATCTGCCCTATACATAGCTGTCCATTTCACACACGTGCCCACTGGACACATGTAACCCTTGTAATATGCATCACAACATACTCCTGTTATCCTCAACCCTGTCCCTCAGGCACACGATCCTGGTATGCACATCACTCCTAAATGGTTTAGTTTCACGTGATGAGGAGGACCCCATTGTACACACAACACTACCAGTCCCTCTATGGTTACCCCATTTACCTTTGTCATGATGAGGATGTTGCACACAGCACCTTGCATGAGTGCTGTTCACACATAATGATTGGACAGGTACTGCTGTGTTAATGTACATTACATGCACAGAGTGATGTATATGGCCAATGTACAACTGTTTGCATGTATGAATGACACGTCTTTCTGAGGGAGTCTTGAGATTACATAGAACAACACCACTACATAATACAGGCACCGCTGGTGTTTCCCATTTCATTCATTTATAATGCTTTGTTGCCACATGGTATGTTCCTGATATATCTCTGTATATCTCTATATATGTATGTGCCTATATGCTGGACATAACCACTCACATATACATCTACATGATGGGATTCATTCCTATACTGTTGAATGACTGCACTGTATGATATGTTTGTGGTACTGTCCATTGTCTGTATATCTGCCATGGCGTATTGGTAAATCACATTAGCTGTGTGTGCAGGGTCCTGCTTCCGACCCTTGCAGAGGACGTTTATTTGGTTGCAGGGTAGGACAAGGCCATTGGATATGGAGGGAGTAAGGCACATTAAAGCAGTTGTGAGCGGGTGTGCGTGGGTTTGCTCAGTGTTAAGCAATGCTAACCTCTGGTTACAGCTTCTTACACTCAGTTAGCCTCTGCATTGCTTTACCAGTGCAATACTTGTATACTGGTAGCCAAACAGGCTTACACCCAATCTCTCCTGCACTTGCAAATGCACCAACATTGGTGCTTGCATCTGACATTCACACCCCCGGGTGGGAGCGTGGACCACAGTATTACCGTGTGATGTGTATTACATTGGATTAATTGCCTACAGTATTGGGAATGGCTGCCCATTAGGCGATGGCATGCCATTCAACTGTACAGAATCGGCGGCCTGTCCAGTGATTTATTCATATTATTTGTGTGCTCCTCTTACAGTCTGCTCCCGTCTGGCTGATACATGGGAACTGAGACTCCTCAATACAGACAAGCAATTGGGTTTTGGGACCCACATCCGTTGGCCTAGTCATGCTACCGCATACCTATTATAGGGATGCCACCTTTTCAATTGCCCAAGGTGGGACTTTTATGTAGAAATGTCAGATTTTGCAGGGCAAAACATACCCACAGCCAGTACAAAGGAAAGAAATTCACTGTTTTACCTAAATAAAAGCTTATTCTTGTAGCATTATAGTTGCTTATTCTGTTTCTTATAACATTTAGGTGTTTCAGATACAAAATA
The DNA here is from genome assembly GCF_019279795.1 of Protopterus annectens. NCBI lineage: Eukaryota > Metazoa > Chordata > Ceratodontiformes > Protopteridae > Protopterus > Protopterus annectens. The sequence goes on from NC_056747.1 coordinate 1,268,841,086, forward strand.
ATTGTTTTATGCAACTACTACAGACAATATAGGAAATCTTTGTCCTAAAATCTCAGGACATTTGCCATATTTTCAATTATTTTGCAGGACACAACTGCCCAAAGGGGACTGTCCCTCACAAAGGTGGACAGGTGGTAATCCTAACCTATTCTATCATCTTTCTAAGGTAGTCAGCGCAATATGTGCTTTTTGTCACTATCAGACCTCTCATATGAATGGGGAAGAATGAACACTGAATCAGGGACACTGCATAACAACATCAGGGACACATTTAGAAGTTTGGTGCTATTAACCTGACACATTGACAGACGCAGAGCATATGTAGTCATACACATTGTCTGAGGTACATGCTGTTTATGACTCTTACATGTTGTCATTATTCATTATGTGTATTCTGCCGCCTTTCCTCCTAATATCACTAGTTCTAGGAGGGTTTAGGTGGGACAGAGTTAGATTCTGAGTCATAATTACAGACATCCCTGGTAATCGGGGACAGTTCTATGGTATGGTCCCTATATGTTCCGCCAATGGTTTACGGACTATCCAGTGGATGTGCTGTTAGAGTTTGGGAGGTATGGGCATCTGATATGCTCACATAGGAATATTACTTACATCCACAGGGCAGTCCTAATACGGCTCTGCCAGCCAACACTGCACACCTAAGCCCATAATCACATACCCATAGTTCCCCTACCTACCACTCTTCTACAACACTCATCCTTACTGTGAGTGCAGGTCGGGTATAAACACACCACTACACATTGCCCACTCTCCCCGTGTCGGAACACATGTCATACGTTGCGTCGACCCATGTGTTATCAGGCTTGCACAACCTACTGGTCCGTGTACATCTACAGCCTGGTCGGAGAAATCATTACAGGGCCTGGCTCCGGTCATTAATTTTTGGTGTCCCACATGGGGCATCGATGTCTGTGTTTCAAGTGTAGACCTTGGAGATCTCTTCCACTGGTAGTTTCCTGCTGGTAACCTGGGAAGCAGTGGTGTATTTACCTTTATTGTGTGTCTGTATGTCTCTCCGGCCTAGCTGGGGGGGGGGGGTGATGCTATGTGTTACACGTTTGTTTATTGGACCTCCCAACAACATATGCCCGGCCTGTGAACATATGTTACCCGTAACTGCTGTATCATATCCTAGCTATATACATGTGTATATTTACTGTAACATATATATATATATATATATATATATATATATATATTTACATTAATATATACAGATATATCTGCATATGTATGCATACATGTATATTCATATGTTGCTGTATATATACACACAGGTATATATATATATATATATATATATATATATATATATATATATATATATATATATATATATATATATATATATATATATATATATATATATATATATATATATATATATATATATATATATATAATCTAATGAGATATGGGTCTATAGCAAACACTTAGCAGCAAAAAGTAACAAAATACAACCCAAGGGTGATCCACAAGTTTAATTGTAGCAAATTATCTTTCTCTGATGTCTCGGTCGTAGCCTTCAAGGAGTAAAGAACCATAGAAACACATACATTATATACTAACAAACAATAATTGAATGATTAATTATTCACTTAAAAATATTTTTTTCAAACTAATACAATAAAACAATAAAATAATTAAATTAATACTCTCCAATTCATTTCTTCATTTAACCCATGAGGGTATAAAGTGCCAAACTTTAAAATATATATAGCCTGTTTAAACAATAAGTTTTTTAAGATTGTTAGCATCAAAATAAGAAACATTCACTTTTCCCAACACTGTACCTTTTAGCCCCTCATTAAAAAAATATCCTTGTTTTCCTGCCGTTCTCGACTAGTTTAGACCAGTATACAGGCTTTGCTGTATTCTGGACTGTGGTGTAGTTCCTGTGTTGTCCATTGCCTTACTTGGATAGAAGGAAGATTCTTTGCTCACCAGTGGGAGTGGGGAGCCTTGAGCAGCCTACCTGTCCCTGAAGGAGTGACCTCAGCATAAGAGCTTGTAGTAATTGGTCATTTTGGACCATTTCCAGCTCTTTTGAAGTTCCCTGTTTAAAATCCGCGTTTGCGTGACTTTGCACGATTGTGCGCATAGCACAGTGCCGGTTAAACAGGCTTAAACTATTCCTGGCTCCGCCAAGTCTGCACTTCAATTTTTCCCTTAAGAAAGCTCTACTTTCAACAAAATCAGTCTATTCGCTTTATCATAAGCCTAGCACTTGCTCCTAAAACCTTTCTTTTAAGTGAAGCACCCTTAAACTAATGCAAGCACTACATCCACCTACAACCCGTGCTAATACCCACTTCCCTTCAAAGTTCTCTCTCTGATCCAGTTACACATCACCCCCTTATACTATTCTGGCATGTCGAGTGGTATATTACTGACGTCCTCTCCAGTTCAGCTGGTTAATCAGGGAATCCTGAGACAATGTTACAATTGTCTCATGTACACAGACAACCCTCTCCTCCTCCCAACAAACACAAACACATGTGAGAGATGCAGCTATATAGCCAAACTGAAGGCTGAACTCTCTCAACACAGGACTAGCAAGACCAGACAGGAGGAGAAGGTAACCACACACACAACAAACCCAGTCTCACATAAACCAACCACAACTGCAAACCAAACACATAATAACACAAAGACATACTCGGAGGCTCTAATAAAAAACTTACCGAAACAACAGAGGCTCCCAAAGCAGACATCCAAGAAAACACCACCTCAAAACTCTGCACATGCAACACATAGTACACAAAGTCAGTGTGCCAAACAATCACAGCCCTTAAGGCGAAACACCATGCCTGATACACTAGTAATAGGTGACTCTATAGTCAGACACACTGACGTCCTGCTTATCAGGCTGAACAAAGAGAGGGTAATGATGAGCTGCCTGTCGGGAGCTAGGATCGGCCACATAACACAAGCACTCAGGTCACTCCAAAGCAAGTACAAATATGACTCCGTCATTGTCCATGCCGGCGTGAATGACCTGAGACGTACCTCCTTGGACTACATGAAAAGAGACATAGAGGAGCTCTCTGATTATGTAGCCCAGGCTGGTATGACCCTGACCCTGAGCAGCACCTTGCCCTCACCAAGAATGATGCCACAATACAAAGACAAGATGATCAGCTTTAATAATTGGCTCAATTACTGGTGTCATTCTAGGGGGATCCAATGTCTGTCTGCTTGGGATGACATGCTGGACAAGCCACGCTGCTTGCAAGGACGGCTTGCACCTGTCACCACTGGGCTTCGGATATTGGCTAAGGCTCTTGCCACCCCCATAGTGCCTTTTTAGGCAAGGCTCAAAGACAAACCCACCACCTTAGAAAACAAAAAAAGAAAAAAACTAAGGGTAATGCTGCTCAACGCCAGAAGTCTAAATCTCAAGATGCAGGCTCTCAAAGCACTCCTCAGTATGGAGAGCATTGATGTCTGTGCAGTAACTGAAACCTGGTTCAAGGCTCCTGAAAGCACCCCAGCCCTACCAGGTTATACCTCAGATCATGCATTTCGGCCCCAAAACCTGGGCCGAACCACAAAAGGAGGGGGAGTGTCCATATTCATTAAAGACACCCACACCTCCAGGTTAGTGGCAATGCACGAAGCATCGGAGACCATCCATGTGCAACTAACCGTAGGCAAAACTGCTATACAACTTGTAGCATGCTACAGACCACCCTCGCAATCTCAGGAACTCCATTCAGCCTTCCTGAAGACACTGGAGGATATGAATGTCTCACCAAATACCATCATATTGGGAGACTTCAACTACCCAAACATAGACTTGGTGCATTACTCAAGCCCCAACACCCTAGCCCAAAGGTTCCTGGAATTCATCAACTCAAATGCGATGGAACAACTAGTCACCTCCCCACAAGGGGAATAATATACTTGACCTGATCATCACAAACATGGGGACAAAATGCTCAACACCGGAAGTATACCCCTCACTAGTGAGATCAGACCATAAACTAATAACCCTAGATATTCATATCCCACCTCCACCCCCAGCACAAAAGACCACAGTGAGAAACTTCTCAAAAGCCAACTTTACACTCCTTAGGACTGAAATGGCATCCTTCAAGCCCCCTAGGCCAGTGGAAACCACATCCCACACTGCTGAATCCTTCACAAATGCTTTCTACGGGCATCTCCAAGAATGCATGGATCATGCAATCCCAAATAAAACCAAGACCCTTTCCACCAAAGGCAGGCATCCTATTTGGTGGACCCCAGCCATAAACAAACTTTATAACAATTGAAGGAAGCTACTGCAAGACAGAGCAAAATCCCATAAAGGGAAGGCATCCCTGATCAGCACTAGCAAAAAACTGCGTTCGCTAATAAAATCATCAAAGGCCAACTTCGAGAGAAAAATCACTAAGGACACTAAAGATAATCACAAGGCCTTCTTCAGTTATGTCGGAAACCCTCAGATATGTGCAGAGTTAGTTCATAACGGCAAAAAATACACTGAACCCACAGATATTGTCAACATACTGGCAGACAGGTTCAGTGCAAATTTCTCCCCTCCCTCTCCCCCAAAAGATGAAATAAATATCTCAGCTGAATGCAACCTCCCTGAAATCTCAGATGTCCAGGTGAGAGCTGCCCTCAGCAAAGCTAAAAATACAGCATCCATGGGACCTGACGGTGTCCTGGGTTGCGTGCTATGTGAACTCCTAGAGGAGCTAAACCCGCACATAAGAACGCTGTTTAATCTTAGCCTTGCTACAGGATATGTCCCTGAACACTGGCGTGCAGCTACAGTGGTCCCACTCCACAAAGGTGGCACCTCTACAGACCCTGGAAACTACCACCCCATAAGCTTGACCAGCCTGGTCTGCAAAGCTATGGAAAGGATCATTATGGAACTCATAAACAAAGACATCGGGGACCTACAGACAATTGACCCTACCCAGTTTGGCTTTGTAAAAGGCAGATCCTGTCTTTTAAACCTGGTGGACTTTTTTGAAACAGTCACTAGAGCCATCGATGAAGGCAAAGCAGTTCATGCAGCCTACCTGGATCTGGCAAAAGCCTTCGACACAATACCCCACTCAGGCATCATAGACAAGCTCAACAGCTTAAATGTAAACCCATTTATCACAAGATGGGTTGCAAACTGGCTAAAGGACAGAACCCACAAAGTCAGAATAGCTGGAGCTATGTTAGACTCTAAGCCAGTCACAAGTGGAGTCCCACAGGGCTCTGTCTTGGGACCCCTCTTGTTCGGCATTTATTTCTCAGATGTGCAGGCAAACATAGGGGGGTTGTGGCTGACAAAGTTTGCAGACGACTGCAAACTAGGCGCCATAGTCGACACACCAGCTGACACATGCATCCTCCAAAAGGGCCTCACAGAAACAGATGACTGGTGCCAGAGTCATGGCCTTAAACTAAATGCCAAAAAATGTATAGTCATCCCCTTTGGAAAAAAACAAAGTACCCACAAATTACCACATAGATGGTAATCCATTAAGTATGGAAAAAGTAATCAGAGACCTGGGGACCCAAGTTGACAGTGACCTCTCATTTGACACCCATGTCGCCAAAGTGGTTAGAAAGACCTTCTACCTTGCCCACCTTATCATGAAGGGATTCACATCCAGATCAAAGGATGTCATTGTACCCTTATATTCCTCCCTTATCAGGCCTATGATTGAGTACAATGCCCCATTTGGTATGTACCTCACCCGGCACCTGCAGCAGCTGGAGAGACCCCAAAAGTACCTTACCAAGAGGATCAAGGGTCTTCAGCATATGTCATATGCTGCCAGACTGAAAAAGCTCCAGCTCTATTCAGTAGCATACCGCCTGCCCAGAGGTGATCTGTGCCTTACATACAAGGCCATACCCAATTCAGAATTAATGGACATGCTCCACCTCAAAAAATCCAAATCCATCAGAGCCACGAGAGCTAAAGATCTAAATCTCAGCACAAATATGAATAGAACATGCTGGAGGGACAGATTCATAACCCAGAGGCTTCCCGCACTCTGGAACAGGATACCTGTCCATGTTAGGCAGAGCCCCTCACTGACTCTCTTCAAGAGAAATCTGGACGAATGGATGGGTGATCGCAGGTTTACCCCGGGGGTCATCTCTGTGTCATTGCTAGATAGAGGCACAGTAAACTGAATTTAATTTAAATTGTATACTTTTGTATCATTACATGGGGTGGCGAAAGCCACATACACTTTGGCTAGGCTTATAAATGCCCTAGGGCAGATAGCCTAGTACTATACTATGAAACTATGAAACTATTACTACCCTGATGAAATTTTTTAAAATGCATAGCCACAGAACTTTCTTCCTTATTATTAACAATGTCTCTAGCATGTTCCATTAATCTAACTTTAAATGCCCTTTTTGTTTCACCAATATAAAATTGGTTACAGGGACATCTGAGGGCATAAATAACACCCTCAGAATTACAAGTGAAATGATTCCATGTATTGAAAAATATATTATTCATTTGTGGAAAACTCCTCACTACAAACTTACAAGCCTTACATTTACCACACGTGAAGGTCCCACTAGATAATACTCTATGTTCTACATAGAGGGCATAGTAAATTTACTCCTCACTATAAAATTCTGAATATTCTTTCCTCTTTTAAAAGAAAACCCTAATTTTTCTTTCAACCAAACTGACACATTACCAAGGGAATTGAAATATTCCCAATAATGTCTCACCAATCTCATCATTTCAATACTAAAACAACTGTATGTAGTAACGAAATATAAAGTATTAAATTGTTCCCTCGTCCTATTTTTAAGATAAATAATAGATATCTTATGGATACTATCCCTTGTTCTTCTGCAATTGCTTTCAAAAATTTTTTTACAGCTTTTATCAATCAACTGATTGCTGTAGCCCCTTCGCTTAAACATCTCAACAGTTTTGTCTAATTCCTTTGCAAAAGCATATTCATTATTGCATAATCTAGAAATCCTAAGTATTTCACTAAAAGGTAATGCCTCCAATGTATGGGGGGGATGATAACTCTGTCCATGTACATATTGTGTCCCTTCTTCAAACTTTCTATTAACTGATATATCCAAATTTTTACCATCCATAATATTCAATGTAGCATCCAGGAAAGAAATACTAGTCCCTATTTTGAAACCATCAAATTCCAAAAGAAATCTGTTCCTATGTAACTCAGAAATGAAGTTCTCAACTAAAGCCTGACCCCCTTGCACCAAAAATATCAAGTCATCTATGAACCTATAATATCTAATAACATATCTACGAAAAAAAATATTCCTATATAAATATTCAGTCTCAAAAAGGCCCATAGCCAAATTGGCATACATGGGGGCAAAAGCTGCCCACATGGCAGTCCCTTGTTTTTGTCTATATAAATTGTTGTTAAACTCAAAATAATTATGTGTTAAGCAGAAATGTATAAGTTCTACTATGTATTCAATAACCAGACTATTACCTAGAAAGAATTTAAGAGCCTCAATCCCAAATTCATGTCTGATATTCGTATAAAGGTTCTTTACATCCAGTGTAACCCAATGCATTTGATCATTCCACTCAACATTTTTTACCTTATCTAAAAAATCAAAAACATCACAAACATAAGAAGGTAAAGTTTTCACTGTAGGTAATAGATAACTATGTAAAAAAAGACCTATATTATGTAAAAAATAATTACAACCTGAAACAATAGGTCTCCCCGGGGGTTGTGTTAGGCATTTATGTATCTTAAGAAGGCAGTAGAATAAAGCCATCCTACAGCCTTCAATATTACATTTCTTGTTGATATCCATTTCAGAAAAAATACCCCAGTCTTTGACCTTTCCTAAGTAATTCAGCATAATCAGACATAGCAATACTGTATACAGATATATCAGTCTTTTCATAAATACTACTATTACTCAGATGTTCCTCACACATAGCCAAATACTGTGAATAATGCATTACAACAAGCCTATTCCCTTTATCTAAAGGTTTAAATACAATCTCCCGCATTTTCCTCAATACTTGAAGAACTTCCCATTCACTCAGGGACAAGCTGTATTCAATTTCAGATTTGTTTTTCATAGACTCATTGTAAGAACTTTCAATAGCAAAATTCAACAAATTTGATAAATGCACATCATCATTCAAAACAGGTGGCATGAAACAGCTTTAGTGTGTAACATATTCAGTATCCAATCTACAATATGCATTACATACACTATCTGAATTACAAGTATAGACACTTTCAAAAGAGGAATCGAGACTATCCATGGACATAAATGCATCAATATCATCACTTGTAGTATGAAAAAACTTTTTAAATGAAGTTTTCTACTGAATCTAAAAACATCACATTTAATATCATGCATACATGGTAAAACAGTAGGTATAAACTTCAGTCCACAGTTTAAAACCGAATATTCTGAATCAGTAAATGAATGTCCAGATAAATTAACTACATAGTTCTTAGAAGAGGGTAGAGAAAAACAGTCACCATTTACCTCTTTTAAACCCCCCTTATTGGTACTGGTCTCTCTGTACCTGTCCCTGTGTTTCGTGCTGACATTTCCTCCCTTGTTTACCACCTCTAAAGTTGGCAGAGTCATGACGAAAAGTCTGTTGAAACCGTTCAGGATACTGTGCTGCTGGTAAAACAGGAAACTCAGAATTATGTCCCGCGTCTTCTTCATACGATGTATTCTGGCCCTCTGAAGCAGAAAAGGAGGAGTTATAGTAACGAACATCTCCACGCTCTTTTTGGAATCTGACTTGATTACGTGACTTCTTTCTTTTGGCTCTAGAGATAAAAGCTTTACCATTCTCGTAGTCATGCAGATCCCGGAGCAGTTTCCCTTTTTTTCTTTCTACCAGTTCTGTCTCATATTCCCTTTGCTTAACATTGATGTTAAGCAGAAAATTGTCAAGTATGTGGGCAGAAACTCCAACCGATAGATTCTCACATAGTTTTTTAATTTCTGCCCCTAGTTCTTTTTGTTTAACCCTATCACGTTCAATGAGAATGTTCACCCATTCAGATGCACACTTATGTGCAGCTGCCACCCACCATTTGTAGAATGCAATATCAGTCTCTTTCTCCAAATTAAATGGGAGAGTTGGGTCTTTATAAACTCTTAACCCATGGGGTGTGATATCTAAGTCAGCATACTTCTGTAGGCCAGATAAATTGAAAAATATTGCAGTCTCTTTCCACATGCATTTTTCCAGTTCATCAAATAAAGACTTACTTTCTGAGTTAAGAGGCAATGGAAGCTTCCGACCCACACTATTAAACGGATTAAGATAGCGTTTATTTCTTTCATCTTCCCATCTCTCCCATGCTGTGTACACTGTAGATACATTACCAGCCACATTTCTCTGTTGTAGACCATGTTCTGTCCGGTCTAAAGAGTTGGCTAGAAAATTATCCAAAGACATTTGTGTACCATCCACAGTATCATGAAATATACGTGGTAAATGATGTTTTGGATCACTGGCCATGTATAGACAAACAACAGCAACCACTTAGCAACAAAAAGCAACAAAATACAACCCAAGGGTGATCCACAAGTTTAATTATAACAAATTCATATGGGTCTATGGTTGTCTGCATATGTAAATACTCATATGTGGGTATGTACCTGTATTCATTCTCTGTATGTATACATTCGTACTATGGCGAAGGGGAAGCATATCTCTGTCTCACTATGCGTGGATATAAACACACATAGCTCTACATATATACATCTACATCTGGTTATTCCATTCCTTGCCATATAGATTACACTTTGCTTTAGTGGGTCTCGCAGTGGGTGTGGCTGCTCATTGGGCGACGCCTCTGCCCAATTAACACATTCGCTTGCATCCCTAGGGCTGTCCATATTGGCCAACAGCAGCCAACATCTAGACCCATAAGTAGATACCCATAGTTCCCCACCCTCGCCTCTCAACAGCAACCATCCTTACTCTGGGACTTGGTCGGTTCTGGACACACCACTACATGCTGCCCACTCTCCACTTCACAGGACCCATTTCATACAATTGTCTCGGCCCATGGGTCATCAGGGTTACCCACCCTTGTATTCTGAGTCTGTATACACTGCAGACAAAATGGCTGATATATCATATATGTATTGTTTTGCCAATTTTTGGGGTGTCCCGCAAGGGGCACTCCAGTATGTGTTCCATGATTAGAATCCACGGGTGCACTGTGCCCCCCCATTGTATCCTGCCTGTGGTCTGGGGAGCAGTGGACACTTTACATTGATTGCGTGTATAGTTCCCATGTCTGGCTGTAAGGGGGGGGGGGTAGAAGGGCATGTTGCGTGTGTCATGTGTCTTGCCTGGGCTCCTCACTTCCATTGCCATAGCCTGTGGACATATGTCATTCCTGTTTTCTTTTTCCTATCATAGCTGTATATCTCTATATATCTACACACACACACACACACATATATATATATATATATATGTATTTATGTTTATATATATACATATATACATACATATATATATATATATGTATATATATATATATGTATATATATATATATATATATATATATATATATACACACACACATATATATATATATGTATATCTGCAACCATATATATAAATATAGATATATATATATATATATATATATATATATATATATATATAGATAGATATATATTATATATATATAATATATCTATATCTATATATATGTATATATATTCATATATATATATATATATATATATATAAATAATTGGGAGCCTATTTATGTACGTGTTCAGTGTATTTCCTTTACAATTAGACCGGTTTAGTACTTGGCATTGCCGTAGTGGGCAGATCACAGGAATGATTCCATGTGTGGGGAGGCCCTCACATTTGATTATCGTCAGCACAGTACTGACTTAGGGCACTGTACATGCCTTTGCGTTGTAGCAGTTTCGGCCCATCCCTCTTCTGCACAGCCTATTATTCCATCTACTGTCGATGTTTGTATGTGCACATTCTTATTATTTATGTCTACAAATGGAATGCATGTGTTACAGAGAATGTACTTCTACATATTGATGTCTGCATGTGTGTATGCATATATACCTACTACGAACTCGCTGACCTCCACGGGGCGGTCCAATTAGAACCGGGCCATCCAACCCTGGCATGCCTGGATCCATAATTTCATACCCATAGTTCCTCCACCCTACCCGTGTTCAACTTACATGTGTAACTTCCATTATGCACTTGTTATCGCAGCCATGACACACCTCCAAACATTGCCCTCTCTAGAGCGTTAGGGGCCCTACACATATGTTGTCCCGCCTCATGTATTCTCAGGCTCTCCCACCATTTAGTCTTTGAACATACCTGCCCTTGCTTGTGTAATGGTCGGAGGGCTAAACGCTCTTATTAATTTTTGGGTAGTCCCAGCAGGGACTATCCTCTGTCTGTGTGTAAAGTAGACTGAGCAATTCAACTAGGTTACTCTGACTGGTACTATCCTGCCTGTGGTGTGTGTAGCAGTGCTTTTCTCACTCTTGGCCAGCGTGATATGACATACGCTGACAGCACTCTATGATACTGTAGTTACTGTTGTGTTACTCTCACTGGTAATATCCTGCCTGTGGTGTGTGTAGCAGTGCTTTTCTCACTCTTGGCCAGCATGATATGACATACGCTGACAGCACTCTATGATACTGTAGTTGGTGTTGTGTTACTCTGACTGGTAATATCCTGCCTGTGGTGTGTGTAACAGTGCTTTTCTCACTCTTGGCCAGCGTGATATGACATACGCTGACAGCACTCTGTGATACTGTAGTTACTGTTGTGTTACTCTCACTGGTAATATCCTGCCTGGGGTGTGTGTAGCAGTGCTTTTCTCACTCTTGGCCAGCGTGATATGACATACGCTGACAGCGCTCTATGATACTGTAGTTGCTGTTGTGTTACTCTGACTGGTAATATCCTGCCTGTGGTGTGTGTAGCAGTGCTTTTCTCACTCTTGGCCAGCGTGATATGACATACCCTGACAGTACACTATGATACTGTAGTTGCTGTTGTGTTACTCTCACTGGTACTATCCTGCCTGTGGTGTGTGTAGCAGTGCTTTTCTCACTCTTGGCCAGCGTGATATGACATACGCTGACAGCGCTCTATGATATTGTAGTTACTGTTGTGTTACTCTCACTGGTAATATCCTGCCTGTGGTGTGTGTAGCAGTGCTTTTCTCACTCTTGGCCAGTGTGATATGACATACCCTGACAGTACTCTATGATACTGTAGTTGCTGTTGTGTTACTCTCACTGGTAATATCCTGCCTGTGGTGTGTGTAGCAGTGCTTTTCTCACACTTGGCCAGCGTGATATGACATACGCTGACAGCGCTCTATGATACTGTAGTTACTGTTGTGTTACTCTCACTGGTAATATCCTGCCTGTGGTGTGTGTAGCAGTGCTTTTCTCACTCTTGGCCAGCGTGATATGACATACGCTGACAGCACTCTATGATACTGTAGTTGGTGTTGTGTTACTCTCACTGGTAATATCCTGCCTGTGGTGTGTGTAGCAGTGCTTTTCTCACTCTTGGCCAGCGTGATATGACATACGCTGACAGCGTTCTATGATACTGTAGTTGCTGTTGTGTTACTCTCACTGGTAATATCCTGACTGTGGTGTGTGTAGCAGTGCTTTTCTCACTCTTGGCCAGCGTGATGACATACGCTGACAGCGCTCTATGATACTGTAGTTGCTGTTGTGTTACTCTCACTGGTAATATCCTGCCTGGGGTGTGTGTAGCAGTGCTTTTCTCACTCTTGGCCAGCGTGATATGACATACACTGACAGCGCTCTATGATACTGTAGTTGCTGTTGTGTTACTCTGACTGGTAATATCCTGCCTGTGGTGTGTGTAGCAGTGCTTTTATCACTCTTGGCCAGCATGATATGACATACCCTGACAGTACTCTATGATACTGTAGTTGCTGTTGTGTTACTCTCACTGGTACTATCCTGCCTGTGGTGTGTGTAGCAGTGCTTTTCTCACTCTTGGCCAGCGTGATATGACATACGCTGACAGCACTCTATGATACTGTAGTTGCTGTTGTGTTACTCTCCCTGGTAATATCCTGCCTGTGGTGTGTGTAGCAGTGCTTTTCTCACTCTTGGCCAGCGTGATATGACATACGCTAACAGCGCTCTATGATACTGTAGTTACTGTTGTGTTACTCTCACTGGTAATATCCTGCCTGTGGTGTGTGTAGCAGTGCTTTTCTCATTCTTGGCCAGCGTGATATGACATACGCTGACAGCACTCTATGATACTGTAGTTGCTGTTGATTCCCTACTCATCCCTTGTTTATGCTTTATTGTTACGACGTTCATTGGTCATATATATATATATATATATATATATATGTGTGTGTGTGTGTGTGTGTGTGTGTGTGTGTGTGTGTATATATATATATATATATATATATATATTACATTTGTACATACTCATATACATTTCCTATGCTGAGCGCTGCTTACACCCGCGCAAGCGCAGTCGCATATGCTTACTGTTTCTTATATATGTTTACTGCCGTTTATTTGTGCTTTCTTGTGCCTTATTCATTATGACAGTACCCCTTTGCTTGAAATGATCTGGTTAAAAGTCCCATATAATAATCAAGTTCACTTTTGCATGTTATTATGTCATTTTTACAGCAGGACGACATTCATTCCACATGCAAAATGATACGTGCTATAGTTGAACTTGAACCGTGAATGCCTGTTCGTTAAGCGGATGCTCTAACCACTACACTAATCGTATGCTGCTTCATTTATATGTATACCCATAGTTCATAGTTATCCGTACACACTCCTCAACACGTCACTGACACAACAGGCATCCATTCTCCAGTTAGGAAAGCCACACCACTACACATGTGCCATTCCCTACTGCTCTGGGCCCATCCTACATGTTGACTCACTCCAAGTATATTCAGACGTCCCAAGCATATATTCCTGGGACATACGTTCATATAATGGTCAGGGTGTTCATTAAGTCTTCCGGTTTGGCTTGTCCGAATGGTGACTGAGACTGCCCTGTACCTGTTTGAATGTCAGACTTAGCACGTGCACAGAGTTAGTTCCACTGTTAGCATCCTACCTGTGGTTGGGGATGCAGGAAGTTTGCTCACTTCTTGGTGGCTTGATATGACAGCACTAAATACTACGGGGGGTTCTGCTGCTGTTTCCCTTCACATTTGTTAGGATTGCTTTATTGTGTCCGTGTTCATTCTTCATGGATCTATCTATCTATTTATCTATCTGTCTGTACATTCACATGCATATACACCTACATGCAGTTTTACATTTCCCATACTGTTGAATAACCGCCAGTTATCGTCGCGCATACCCACTTCCATCTGCTTTGAGGCTCCATAATCACCCTATTTCCGACTGCCATTTTTGTGGGCATCATTTAAAATTAGCAGTCCTGGAATGTCTTGGACCTGGGAAAAAGAACAACATAGTCACTGGTTCTACCACGAAACCATCCATGATACATTCTGTATGGATAGTAATTAGGATATATGACACTACTACAGGCATTCCACAGTACTGGCAAAATATGTGACAGTTGGTTGGTGTACATATGTGTAGTACATGTTACTGTTCATATGTTTCTGAGAGGCATATGTATGCATTTGCAAGTATACATATTTATGAATTGGACACATATTTGACAAGTACTTATATGCATGTATTTGTGATGTGTAGCTATGCAAATGTAAGTATGTACATTTATAGATATATGACTACATTTCTGGAGTTACACATGGCAATGTATATGAATGACCGCATACGGGAGGTACCTGTACCGTTTTCATACAGGGGTTGTGTGCATCATTACGACGAGGAACATGGACGAGGTATACAATTTGTGGACATGTACTATTTGGAAGATGGCTATGGGGAAGCTTCATGGGAACATGTGAAAGGTATTTATTCCTGATAATGCATGTGGGGATACGTGCATCACGGTCAGGTGTTTAATCCCGGGTCGTAGGTTCTACAGGACCGGGTGGAGGCTGAGCAGGGTTGTGGTCAGGTACTGCTAATCTGACTTGTGCCTGGTAGGGATGCCAGCTTTTCAAATGCCCACAGTGGACATGTTTTGTACAAACGTCAGAGTTTGCAAGGCAAAACATACCCACAGCCAGTACATAGGACAGAACTTCACTGTTTTGTCTACATAAATGCTTATTATTGTAGCACTTTAGTTGATTATTCTGTTTCTTATAACATTTAGGTGTTTCAGAAACAGAATAACTGTTTTATGCAACTATTACATAAAATATAGGAAATATGTTTGTCCTAATATCTCAGGCCATTTGCCATTTTTCCAATTTTTATGCAGGACACAACTGGCCAAGGAGGGACTGTCCCTTGCAAAGTGGGACAGGTGGTAGACCTAGTGCCCGGATGTCAATGGGGTGGATATCGTGTTATGCCACAAAGTCTAATCTTGAGAACAGACATTTATCCCATGAGGGCTGTCCAAAAATTGTAAATGATGGACCCCATTCAGCTGGCTTTTTGAAAATGTGGTAGGGTTATGCATGCATGGGATACCTAGTTTGCAAGCCTGAGACTGCTTAGTGTGCAACTGCCTACTAGATGTGGGTAGGGATCACTATGTGCAGATATGGCTGCACCAAGCTAGCAGCCCGTGTATGGGTGGTTTTGGTGGACGTTCAGCAAGGGGGAGGGGGTGTGCTGTGGAGGGGATGATGGGTATTCAAATATGTATCCAGGTGTGTTGGGGTTGGATGGCTCGGTTCAGGCCAGACCATTATGTGGGTGTGAGCCGGTAACGTTTCTGTACATGTGTATCACACATTTTAATGTTCATATGTTTGTGGGATTGTGCTCTGCAGTATGACCTGTCAGGTTGTATTGCGGATGTGAATGTTTGTTCTTTGGTTTCCTTTCTGATTCACCCACTGCTCCCTCGTACACCTCCAGTTCACCTATTGTGCATCCGACCCAGTCTCCCCTTGGAGAATTATTACATTACCCATCACTGCCCACCCCCATATTCCACACACACCATCCATCTCTTCTCTGGTTGATAGCCCATGGCACAGACAACAGAACACATTGCGTTCTCTACATATCTCTGGTACCAATATGGTTGTGAGGACAACCCTGGCATATTTGATCTTCCACATGCTGTACTTCACGCAAATGGGTACACGCAAACACCTATCTTTCATGACATGGTAAGTAGACCCAGGTAATACCCATTTATCTTTGAGCCGTCCAGACAGGGACGTCCTGGAACACGAATGGGCAGATACTGAGCAAATGCTCTGACCATTGGTAGGGTTGCCACCTTTTCACATAGCCAAAGTGGGACATATTCAGGACACACATCAGATTTTACAGGCCGACACATGCCCGCGGTCAGTACAAAGGAGAGTACTTTACTTTTATGCCTAAGTGACAGCTTATTCTTTTAGTGGTTTAGTTGCTTATTCTGTTTCTTGTAACATTTAGGTAGTTTAGATACAGAATTAACTATTTTATTGAACTATTACATAAAGTATGGGACATAATTATGTCCTGCCATTGCAGGACATTTAACATTTTTAATAGTTTTGATAAGGACACAACTGCCCAGAGAGGGACTGTCCCTCACAAAGTGGGACAGGTGGTAATCCTAACCATTGGGCTAGGCTTAGCAAAGGGCAGTGGCGCGCTAACATGCTGTGTTTCGTTTCCACTTGGTATAACAATCAAGACTACAATGGAATATGGGCACAGAGTTTTAAATGTCATTTGTTTGAGGGACAGGGGCTCAATATTCAACTACGTGCCTTTGTGTTTACTTTTTATTTTCATGTTTGCAAAACTGTGATGTATGCTTTGCATACATTTCAGTATCCATGGACACTGACAAGAGTGATTATTATTAGAGACAGGCTGTACTAGTCAGCATTTTAGGTTGCGCGTCTGCAGCCGACATGTTCACGCCTCCGTGCAGAGCTTAGACATGCCCCCTGCACTCACGCAGGTTTCCTATGCACGTGGACATTGTGGCAGCGCACCTTCATTAATATGCATGTGGTGCTGCTGCGCCATCTCTATGCCGCACGGTCGGCGCAAGGCTAACGCCGTCCTTGTACCGAGCTTCATGAATCCTGGGGATAGTTTGAGAAAGGGATGGAGGAAATTGAGGGCTCTACAATATTAAGTGTGAAACGTCTAGAAACTTCTATCACATCCAATCTGCTAACAATACCATGGGTTTGGTTAAAACTTGTATACTCTGTAGAATTACAATACAACAAATGCCACATATCTACCAAGTTAAGAGCTTCAGTAGCATTTTGGAGGACCTTTGTTTTATATGGGTATTTAGACTCACCCAGAGGATGCTGATCAAGAAGGGGATTTAGAACTGTGTTGAAGTCCCCTGTTAAAATAATGGAAATCCCCTCTAACCTGATATCTTGTAATCCCTTCCATACAAAAAGAAAAAGAAAAAAGCCAAGATCTATTTATCATTAGTACCATCATAATTGGGTAAAGCTAACTTCCCATACTGGTGGTCACCACTACATTAAGCCATCTACCACCAGAGTCAGAGGAGGACTGAAGCACATACCAGTTAAGTGACTTGTGCAATACTATGGCAACATATCTTTCAGCAGAATGAGCACAGCTTAACAGGATCGCCCCTTTCCTCCATTTCATAGGAGGTTTTAGTTTCCTGAATAAACATCAATTTAACATTCTTAGTATGTGATCAATTAAAAACAAGTTTAGCCTTCACTAATGCATTGCTGCCTTTCACATTAAGAGTGCCAGTAAAGACTGGAACAGAAGACAGCAATCCGGAACTTAACCCATTATACATACCATTATTTGAACTCGCCATATAAGATCACAAAATGTAAGCAATACAATAAAACTGAGGTTATAACTGTGGGGACTAACCAACAGCCACTAAAGGCTAGCCTGCAATTAAAACAACCTAAATCAAAAACTATAACTCATGGAGGAGGACACCAAGTGTTGTAGCCACAACTGCACCCACCAGCTGCCCTGAGATAAATTTCCAAACCAATGCAAGTCCTACCTGTCTCACCAGTTATAAAACCACACATATTCATTTATGAATTAAATAGCCACACATGCCCCATAACTGAAGCACAGTGCTGAAGAAAGAAAAATAACATAAGACAGGGAAGGCAAAATATCCATGGTCACTTAAAATAATTCATCAAGCGAATGAATACCATCAAAATATTCCCATTTAGGAATAACAGAAAAAGATAAGAGGTACACATAAGCAGGTAAAGCTTCATATCACAAAAGACTTAAGACTGTACACTAAAAAACTAAATTATGGAATGGCACCCCTCAGTCATGAATGGGACAGAAAATGATAAAAGTTCACATAAGTAGATTAAGTAAAGAGGAAAACATCAAAGGCTAAAAAAGAAAAACTGAAATACAAAAAGTTACCTGGAATCCCAGATGGAATGGATAGGTAGCTGAAAGATAAAAGCAAAACTACCCAGCTAAAACAAACACATTGTGTTACCCGTCATTTATAAACTAACACATCTGAAAACCAGACAGATATTATAAATTTAACTTCAGCAGTATTCGTTACCATTCACTATAAGCATCTACTTCTAAACATTCTGCCTTCACTATATAACATGTGCTGTTTATAACTTATATGCATACATACTGAAAAATACTTTCTCTTTCTACATATATAGATAGCACTATATTAATGGAAATCTGCGACAAAATTAAAGCCTGCTATAGGAAACTAAAAGGATAAAGAGCATCATATGAATGCATTGATAACATAACAATTCCCTTGCAATAAACTCATTAAAAGATAGAATTTGAGGGAGACAGTGCCTCAGCACTGCACTGTTATCAAGGATACCTGTATTATTTGCACACAATACCACTCCACTGTTCAATTAATATATCCTAATGCTGCAAGCTACTTATCCCATACCTGCCTTTCAGTTAAGGAAACACAAGTTCTCTTACTTGGTTCCACTTTGCCGGGCTGCTTAGAACTGGACATCAATGTTGCTGCTGATTACCAGATGAGACCTACGAATCAGATTTGCTCAGAACCAGTCAATACAAGATCAGAACAAGTGCATTTTTAAGTCATTTTACCATCTAGGGCTGCCACATTGTTAAACTTTCTGATTGTGGTACAGTCTATTTTGTGATGTTGCCATCTGAACTCTTTTCTGTTCACGTAGAACATTTAGATTATCAATCATTGTGAGAAAAGCTAAATTGCTGGTGTTCTGGTCATCTTGTGATGACACACATTTAAAGAAATGTTTTTTTTCGGAGTATTTTTTAGCTTTTTTATTGCAGCTTTATATTGTATATACTTTATTTTATTTGACTGCTCAGAGCTACATAATAGTACTATTGCTGTTTGCCGACTGAGACTTTCTAATTGGATTTCACATGAAACCAGTCACTATAAGACTGTCTTTTTCTTTTATCATCTAGGCTACTGCCTGTATTATTAAATTTGATGACTGTGATACTGCCTCCCAAACTATTTTCTGTGCTTTAGAGCACTTGACTTATTTATCCTTGTGAGAGAAGGTAAATTGCTGGTTTCCCGGCTGTCTAGTCTTGTCAGACATTGTCTGTCACTTTTGCTTCCGTCTGTAGTGCACTGCACTGCAGAACCCTGTAGTCCATTTTATTTCTGCAGATTACCATTTAAAACTTGCTAACCTGATATAATCTGAAACCAGTCCCTGCTACAGATTTTTGCTTTACCATTCGCTAAACATACTGATTGTGATACTGCATACTGAGCTCCTTTCTGTTGGCTTAGAACACTTGGTTTATTTAAGTATATGGATAGCAGATGTAACCACCTCAATAAACCCATCATACCATAGAAGAATTCTTTTTCATTGAAAGAATTTTCAGCAACTCAAATGTAGAGGTCACTTAGAATTATCTGTCTGGACCACAATAACACAGAAGAGGCAAGGAAGTCAGTGAAGTCCTGAAGGAATACCCTTGCATCACCTGGTAGATGCTAGACAAGGTGGTACTTACATTTACTCTTGCTGTTATGATGTATTTGAAGGACCTGGTGACACCAAGCTTAACTACTTTATCTCACAAAAACAGTGAGGTACAAGATGACCAACCACCAGACTGACTGACTGAGCGTAGGTTGTTGCACAATTTAAAAATCTGGGGAACCGAGTCACTGAAAGAATGTACTTGTATTTTGCTTCTAGCCAGGTTTTGGCAATGAATGACATGTCAATGTCAACAAGTCAGCTCTATGTTCAACAGCCTTATTGCAGGCATCATGTTTAAGTATAGCTTCTTGACTAGAAGGAGAGCAGCTACCACTTGTCCTGGATGAAAAAAGGGATCCTCAAGTCCATAACAGAAAACTGTATTGTAAGTAATACTGACATGTTTCACACCATAGAGGATGATAACCGTGACTAGAATCAATACAGACCTGCACCCTGTGGATCATGACGTCTAATCATATTAAACTCTCATTCCATGCATCTTTCCACGTAGAAATATCAAAATATAATCAGGGAAGGGCAGAACGCTTCTGAGTTAACAAGGTACCTCTGCCATAACAAAAACCCATGACCAGATAAAATGGACAAAAAAAACTAATTAAAATGGTTACACAACTACTCAGCTCTGAAAAAAATAAATCTAAAATTAATAATAAGACATAAAACAGCACACTTCTCATCTCAGAAATTAGACCAAGTTAAAACAAAATACCAAAACTGCATGTATGGTCTAAGAAATAAGCTAAACAGATGACTAAAATTATATAAACTAATAAGATATGTATATATTTTTTGACTACAGGTACTTTAGAAACTTATAGACAACAACATAAAAAGCTGTTAGCACTTCTGCCATATAAAAACAGAGCATCAAAACATCAGTATTGTGAAAGAAGTTCTTAGTGTCAGAGTAAAGATCCAGAAGGCAGAACACCATTCTCAGCAGCATTAAAGTCCACTATCAGTATAGATGAGCAAAGGACAGGAAGTCAAGTCACAAGTGAGAACAGATCCAGTTAACCCAAAATATTACTACAGATCAAGCAACAAACTGACCAAGGCACAATCATTATACCAAGTGACATGACATAAAATGCACAATCTGCATAGCTGGTCTAATGGGCTCAGGCAATTGCAAAATTTTAGTCAAACTGTAGAAAAATGGGGTGTTAAAGTTAAACCCACAAATTAATTCCACTACTGCAGCATTTGGCTGAATAATTTGATATGGCAATAATATCTGATGAACACAAAAACCAAGACCACAAAACTAAACTAATGTAAGTTCTAAAATAGTTCCACAACTGTGATAACTAATAAATGACAGGATTGCTCCATGTAGCCAAAAAACTAAAAGAAATCCCCAGATTAAGAATAGCTTGATAGACAACTGCAGCAGACCTGAAACCCAGTTATCCAAAGAGAGATTTTTTTCCAGCACAAACATAAAATGGTATGACAGCCACAAACTCAGAGGTGGCTTGCATGTGAATCCAAAATCAAATGAAAAGCAATAGTGATGACCAAAAAGAGTAGCAAACTTCCCCACTGCTGCAATGAGGTCTGTTTTATATTGTTGTAAAAGGAAGATACAGGCTTCCAACTACCATGGCAACCATAGAAGTTGCTATGCCAGTTTACCAGGCTCTTACAATCACAGCAGCAGCAGCGACATTTTATTAACAAGCCAGATGAAACTGTCATTGATATTTAATTGTCAATTTGTCAAAAAATCGAACCATCGCAGAGTCTGTTCCAAGATGGCTGCTTTCACTGCCAAAGAGGTTTATCAAACAGTATAATTGATGTTTGGCACTGTTCTCTGCAGTAAAGTATAATGCAGTTGAGTGGACATTGTGAGAGCACAGTATGGCTCTGTGGCATTCTGGTATGAAATGTTACAATAAGCACGTTATGACACTGCGGCATTAATGGGACTGATTATAACACACTAGTATGAAAAATCACAATATGCACTTTATGACACTGTTGAATTATTATCCTTGTATGACTTGTAACACTAAACACTTTGCTTTAAATTTTTGCCTTGTCATCATCCCCTCCCAATAAGTACAATCACTCCTCATGGCCTGTTACATATATCCGTAGACAGTGTTTTTACACATAACAGGCAGTAGCATGCCTCACTGTAGCCAGCTTTCGGACACACTAAAACTATCACAATGCAATGCTATGTCTTGTTGTGAGCAGATGAGTGCTTTGCCTACTGCATAACTTAATACACATTTAAATGATCTTCAGGATTTGAGACCACAGGCAAATGCATCTATAGTCAACTGACGACAGGTAAATGCAATGTGAGATAATGGTCTGCAGTGTGTTTTCGAATAAACCAAATTAAATTTTACATGAAGTCATAAATGATTACTTAGAAGAAACAAAACTTTGGTAGTGATCCAACAAGCAGTGGCAGTTGTGGCATTTCTGTAAGTAAGTTCGCATCAGATGCAATACACAGCTGGAAAGTGCATTCAGAACTAATCACTCACATGTCAGCATAACATACAATAAAGGGATTAACACATGAACTTTCTAATGTTTACATGCTGTAGCATTTTTGTCTACAGCCCTCAGTATTCTATCAAAAAGATCTTTAGGACAAAGGGCCATGAGCACAATGTACAAATCTTGATTGAGAATGATTTGCACAGCAGTTACAAGAAATCCTAGATCTGAGACTGGGAGTTCTGCCAAGCATGCACTTTGGCATGTTAACGTGATTAAAAGGAGAGTTGTTTAATCATACACAGGCAGATACATAATCAGATTATGCTGATTTGGCAATTGCAAAACTGAATCCAGAAGGTAAAGTACTCAGACAAGTATTAAAATTAATATTTGACATTGCACGGATTCTTTTCAAGAAAAAAATCAGTTTCATAATACAATGCTTTGAAGCAGTAACATAATGCTTTACATCTTATCTGAATTCTGTTTTTTTTTTAATATTCTAATGTTTTTATTGCTACTGTTTTAAATGATGCCCACTTTCATACAGAGGAACTTTTCTGTGTTTATTTGTAAAAATGACTGCTCTTTTTAAGTAACTTTTTGTTAGCCATGTAAATACTGCAATGTGTAGTGCGGTGTGTCTTTAATATTCTTGTAGGGCTAGTACATGTCAGATGCCGTGTATCTGTGTCATTATTTACAGATGGTAGAAACTTACAAATTAAATCTGAAATTGTATTGCCTCACAAGATAGGGTGTCACAGCAGAACCACGGATGTCAGAGCAGAATTCATTCATCTAGTTTACTTTTTCACTGGTCAGTTGACAAGACACTGATGTCCTTTCCTTCACCTCAGCCTGAGTGGATCAGAATTTAACAATTGCAGCAGTGATTCAGATTTGTCTAATGTATATTCATTTTCAGAAGTAGCCCTTGATAATTAAGTTTCAAATATGATAAAAATCTAAGCATTTTAGTGCCATTCTGTGAAATGCTTACAGTTTCCCTGAAGAAAACAAAAAGCAACATCTTTGCTACTAGTAAGAAATCTTTTGATTCAAATGAACAGAAAAAGCTACATAATTTGATAACGCCTTCTTCGAGTGATGAAACAATTAAGGAAAAGCTCATAATGTCACACATCATCTTTGATCCAATGAATAACATAATTAGATACATCTTTCTGAAGCAATGAAATACACAAAGAAAGAGCTCAGTCACATGAATCACCTTCAACCCAGCAAATTGCCTGACTTCAGATGAAAATGTCACAGTATTCTTGAAATCAGTAAATCAGGAAGACTTCTCAAGAATTACATTGACTACTTTTGTATTATAACTGCTGTTTAAGTCATCATGGAATCTACTTTATAACAAAAATGCTAGCATCATTGGTTCTGCAAGCTAACTTGGCAGAAACTTGGAAACAATGGGTACAAAAGTTTGTCTTTAAGCATTGCTTCAGGAAGTGGTAAAAGAAGACCAGGTTACAGCCTTCCTAAACCACATGTTTTCCACACATTAATAAAATGGTGATTAGTAAGGGCAGATACAACTACAAAAGTATGGGGGTAGTATATTTGGCTATGTGCTCCACCTGTCATCATTTTTATGTGGGGAAAACAACTAGAGCCCTTTTTAAAAGGATTTATGAACACTGTTTGGCTATTAGAAATAAAGACACTAACAATGCTTTAGCCAAACATGCTTTGGAGTGCTCTAACTTCAAGAAATTTGTATTTTCTGTGTTGGATGAAATAGATTTGATTCCATTTGTTACAGAATTCAACAATGTCCTGGAAAACAAGGAGCTCACATGGCAGGTTTTCCTCAGGGCAGATCATATTCCTGGTCTAAATGAGACCTTAAATATTAAATATCTTTTAAATAATAGACTATACTATTAAACAGTTTATTTGACAAACATTTTTATAGTAGGCACACATTTGTATGTGCTATATGCTTTTTGTACATATGTCAAGTGTTATATTTCACATTTTATATTTTTGCCTTTAAGAAAATGGTATGTATAAATTAAAAATTAGATGAATGGACATTTGATTGGTTTATTTATTAATCACATTTTGTATTTAAACCTGACTGATTTACTGGTCAGTTCTGAAGAAGTTTATTGTGATTAAAACAAAAGAAAGTGCTTAACTTTTTATCTGTGTGGACAGTCATATTTTTTATTGAAGTTTATTCTGGTTTTCATGAGTTTGGTGTTTTTCACATTACTAAGTTTATCTTTTTCACCTACAAGACTTCATTGCAGCTGCTTTCCATACAAACAAGGACTCAGTGATGCCTGCTATTGGGGAAGTGTCACCAGTTCAAGATTCGGACAGTAACCTTGATTTAAGTACCTACAATACACCGGAAGGTCTAGGTGTGATAGCTAACAATTTAACAGAAGCTATCTAAAAAGCTCAACTTGTTTTGGACATATTATTAACTGTTTTCCATTCATGTAATAATTGTGAGGCTCCTTTAAATCTGAACAGCAGCAGCAGGAAGTCTTCAACTGAAAGTTCAGGAAGTGACTCCACAGTCATTGCTAGTGACTTAATGGATTATGGAGGGTCTTTCATTAACAAAAATGTTGTTAATCCATTTGCAACATTTGTCAGTGCTTCTAACAGTATCAGCCTTGTAGAAAGTAATGTACTGCAAACTAAGACACCGAATTGTAAGTCTAACATTTTCAATTTGGAAAAGAAACTGTTTAAATTGCGTTCACTTGAATATGACAACTTTTATTTGCATACTTGTATAGAATGCAAACAAGTGCCGTTTGGCTTAAGATGCTATAGGTTTCCAAATTATATTAAGGAAACTGACAGCATTTTTAAAGATTTTGTTACTGTGTATAACAATGCAGGGACAGAGGCTTTAAAACTGTTAATTAAGCACAACTGCAGTCAGATAACTGTGTTAAAACAAGAAATATGTGAATTGAATTATTGTATTGTAAACCATGATCAATTTGGCATGTTTAAGTCACTTTATGATGGTATCGAAGCTAAACTTCAAAGGCACATGGCAACCTTAACTAATAGAAAGCGTAATAAACTGGCTCCAGGTTCTTTAGCTTATGCAAACAATACAGGACTTGTTTTGAATCAAAAATCAAACGGTCTTGTCAGAAAAAGTACATCTAATGGCTTTAGAGATTTTAAGAGTACCGGAAATATTGACAAAGGGAATTCTGTTGAAAATAATCAGAACAGTAATGAAAACAGTGGAAATGTAATGAAGCAGGGGACGGCACTAGCAGAAATATTGATGTTTCACATGCTTCAAATAACCCTTTTCCCCACAAGTCACCCGAGACAGACAACAATGTGACCACTACCAAAGGGAAGGGGAACCTGGGGAACAAGAAGAAGGGGAGATATCGAAAGAAATAGTACCTTTATGCAAAATATACAACCTCAGTGATTTATCACTTAGTGAAAGTCAAACAAAAGTTTTGGAAAAAGGTTTTTCTTTTGTACCTGTTGTTAAAGCTCCATTAACTGACACTATTTTAGATTTAAAACTATACATCAGAAAGTTAAATCTTAGATATATTTTTGACAGAATACAACATAGAAACAACACTGAATGTAGAAAACCAAGTAATGTGAACCCAAAATTGACATTGACACTCAATATATTTAATGAACTGTGTGAGAATGACATCAGGTGTATATATAATAATCAGGGAACACATACAATTTATAACAGAAACAAAAATAAAAGTAAAAGGTATTTTTGGGACCAAAGAGAGATGAAAATTTTGACTGACTTGAGAAAGAGTCAACAGTATAGGTTTATGAAAGCCGATAAGGGTAACAGGTTGGTCATAATGAGAACATCTGACTGCCAAGCATGTATCAAGGAATTACTAAATGACAAAAAAGAATTATCAGTCAGTAAAGACACAGTGAGGAGAAACTTTCACAATATAGACCAACTTTTGATGGAATTGTTAAACAAAAATTACATTAATTTAAACACCTATGAATTCCTTTATGTGGAAGAACCTCTGTTAGGTGTTTTCTTTGGTATTCCAAAGATACATAAAGATGTGACCAACCCACACTTTAGACCCATAGTGTCAGCTAAAACGATTAAAACTGTTACCATCTCCCATTATTTGGACCATTTACTAAACCCCTTAGTTGTTAAGACTCCATATTTTTTGAATGACTCTTGGGAGTTCTTGGACCTTCTTAGAAATTACACTTTTACAAGTACAGAAACACTATTAGTTACCATAGATGTAGTTTCCCTGTATACTTCTATTGATCAAAGTATGGGGATAGAAGCTTAGAAAAGTTTATTTATTTATTATTTATTTATTGACATTTGTTAACCGGGTTTGTCCAACTGGGCTTGTGCCCATTTTCAGTGGAGTTTTTTGAAGGAACACACTAAGTTTGACAATATAATGGTACAGTCCATTTGCCTTTTACTAGATTTGGTGTTGAAAAATAACTTTTTCTTATTTGACGGAAGAATATATCGTTAGACCTGCGGGGTGGCTATGGGTGCTAAAGTAGCACCGGCTTTTGCTAATTTAGTGTTAAGTTGGTGGGAACTGTCCTTCTTGACCAAACTGGAGAGATTTAAATATGTCTCCTTTTATAGGAGGTTTATTGATGATTTGCTTTTTGTCTAGAATGGACCTACTGATGAGTTAAGTCTATTTCTGGATGATATAAACAGACATAGGATGGTACTGAAGTTCACTTTAAGTGAAGTTGGCACAAATGTGCACTTCTTGGACTTGAATATAAACATGAATCTTGAAGAAAAAGATTCATCAGTACGGTGTTTAGAAAGGACACCTATACTAACAATTTCCTTCATTTTGAGAGTGGTCATCCTTTGTTCATGAAGTTGAACTTGGTCTGAGGACAAAGTATACACCTCAATAAATTAATTTCAGAGAATGAAAATTTCATTTGTGAGGCAAACAAACTTATTTCCATGTTTGTCCAGAGAGGGTATTCATATGAAAAACTGAGGAACATTTTCGATCAGATATTATTGGTTAGGATGGACAAGTTCCCATCAATTTTAACTAGTGGGTTTATAACTGATAACAACAGTGGAAAAGTAAAAGAAATGGATTGTGCGTTTCCTGCTCCTGTTAGTATTGACTGTCACAGTATCAAACAGGTAATTTCCAACAACTGGAAAGTTATTTTGGGAAACAGAGACTTAGCTAGAGTACTAGGGGACTACCCACACTCTATTTATAAAAAGGTTGCAAGTGTAAAGTCTATTTTAGAAATAGGAGAACATAAAACTGTTAGAGGAGCCACTGGCACCTACCCATGTTATAACTGCAAACAGTGCAGGTTCACTGATTCATCAAAAAATATATTTTTTCCACACATTAATAAAATGGTGGTTAGTAAGGGCAGATGCAACTGCAAAAGTATGGGGGTAGTATATTTGGCTATGTGCTTCACCTGTCATAATTTTTATGTGGGGAAAACAACTAGAGCCCTTTATAAAAGTATTTATGAACACCATTTGGCTATTAGAAATAAAGACACTAACAATGCTTTAGCCAAACATGCTTTGGAGTGCTCTAACTTCAAGAACTTTGTATTTTTTGTGTTGGATGAAACAGATTTGACTCCATTTGTTACAGAATTCGACAACACTGCACATCTGCAAATCTAATGGCACAAGAGTCACTCACTCTAGGGATCTTAACCTAGCCTGTGACATTAACAGAACATGTTCAAGAGACAGATATAACTGATGACATCAGCAGAGTCTGATGAGAGGAAGATGGTAATAGCATTGTTCCACATACTGGTGTAAAATGCTCTCTTTAATGTCAGCCAAGTGAACACGCACACACACACACACACACACACACACACACACACACACACACACACACACACACACACACACACACACACCAGCTGACCACAGAGACAACAGAATCCCTCCATACCTCTCAACTGTACAGATTTTTGCAGAATGTCCATTTGTGGTTCATGTTTTTGGCCTGTTCCTCATAAAATGTGTGTTTTTTCTGGCAAAACACTGGGATGATCTGAGGAATGAAGTCACTAAATAATGACATACATTTGAGTTTTAGACTTCAAATCCTTCAGAAAATATATGTTAAAACAAACCCTGTTACTCTAGCAAATTTCAAAGTTTATAAGAGCAGTATTTAACATATGTCCCTATTGTTAGGCCTTTGTCATCCCATGTTCAGCTGTGTCCAGATTTCTTGCAGTAAGAGTACCATGGCCCAAGTTTGATTTTTACAAAGCTGTGGGACAATTTATAGCAGATGGCTTCATCACTGGATGCTTGAGAGAAGATGTTGGGAAGCCAGAATGAAATGTATGTATAGGCATGTACAACTGTCAAAATGTTGGTACTCCATGGGATTATAGTGATGACTGCAGGGTACACAGTTATGCTTTTCTGACTAGACAGGCACACACACACACACACACACACACACACACACACACACACACACACGCACGCACGCACGCACACACACACACACACACACACACACACACACACACACACACACCAGCTGACTGCAGTGACATTAGAACCCCTTCCTAATTAAAGTACATAGATTAGAGAACTCAGTGGGATTGTAGTGATGACTATAAGATACACAGTTATGCTCTTCTGACCAGATGAACACACACCACACCCACACCAACACACACATACCAGTTGACTACAGTGAGATTACAATCCTTACCTAAGTACACATACTAGAAAACTCATTACTTAACACAAGCCCCAAGCACAAACCTTACTTTTATATGGCTGCAGAACAATTTATTGTGGATGACATCATCAGTGGATATCTGAAAGAAGATGTTGGGAGGCCTGTCTGAAATGGATAGCTAGCCATGTACAACTGTCAAGATATTAAAGATCTGCATATTACTAGATTGCTGAGTGTGCAAATTGTAGTATTTGCTGTTGTATATTCAATGTGCAGGTATACCTTAAAAAGATAGCTTTCCAAACTATATGCAAACAGCTGTCCACATTACTACAAGTACTGGAAAATCTGAATGTGTATTGTAAGTATAAAGATTTCAATGTTATATATGAAAGCATTTTTTAATTATTTCTGTAGTGTAGTTGATATATTTGTAAACAAGTACTGAAATACTAAGTTTCAAGTGCATGGGTGCAGGTAACAGATGGCTATGTTCTTTCCTTAAAAGTGCCTTCCCTTTGTTTGTGTTTTTACATGTAATTTCATGGGATGAAGACTAAATGGACAGTAAACATAAGTAATGCTAAGGAACACTTTCCACAGTACATTGCCAAGCAGCTGGTTTGCGAGATAGATGACAATGTGTTTGCACATGGGAGATACACATTTATACTGCCTTCCATGTTTGCATCTAGTTAAGTGGCAAGCAAATGCAGGTTTGTGCTTCATTGATAAAATTATGAGAGTTCTATGGTTTGCTTACCTCCATGCTAACATGTTAAGCAGAGACATGTGGCAGTCAGCAGTGTGAATAGTACTTATTTTAAGAAATACACCTGCTGCTTAGCTGACTCTGTGGCAGGAGATTTAAATGCATTGACATATTTCTTTTTGTAGCCGAGATGATATAGGGTTTGAATCCAGATTTATTTAATAGTTTTAAATATGTATTTATAATGTAATGAAATAATTGTTTATTCTACATTCAATGTGTGTTGCCTTAGTGCAGCAAGTTTAAGCAGCAATGTGTGAAGGTAACTACACCACTGAAGAGCTGTTCAGTGTTGCTCGACACTGGTGCATGATGCCAAACACAGAGGACAAAAAGTGAAGGGCTTCATTTTACTTGTATGTGTGTGTGTGTGATTTTATGTTTTGACCAGATTACAAGTGTTACAATGGGTATTAGGAAGCTGATGAAATGGGGGCAAGCAGGGAGGAAGAACAAATGGAAAGCAATATAGGAATGTGCAGGAGGGAGGTAGGAAAGGACCATAGTTATTCACTTATTCAATAGTGTAAAATGCAAATATGTATACAATATTAGTTGAATTTGGACTGTCAGCTCAACAAAGAGGAGTAACATCAACACAATCATGTTGTATAGCTAAATGGACCAGGTCAAGTGTGTCAAGTAGACACATGAAGTGGAGAGCTATGTATGGTATAATTTTTTTTCTTTTTTGTGGGACAGGTGCCCATTTTCTTTTTTTACTTCAGTAAGAGAGGAATGTTGGGTAAGGGATGTAGGAATTTCTGGTTCAGGTAAGTAGGACAGGTGAGGGCGCAGATGCAAACAGACAGGACAAACAAGACAAGATACAGGGATGGTGAGGGACATGACAGGTTGGGGACACAATGATTTGGAGGTAGGGAGGGGACAACAGATGCCCATGCCCATCAAACATGGAGACAGTGAGACTTCAGTTCTCACCTGCAGGACTGTCTTCATTCTTTCTTTACTCCATTGGCTGTTGGAGTGCTTGACATCTCCTGCTTTGGACAATAAATGAGAGCATCCTCTCCATCAGGCATTGGTGTACACCAACGGTGCTGTGCAAGACCCTACACATCAAGCCTGGCAACTCCTGGTGAGTGATAAAATCACCACTTCCACCAGTACTCCTGAAGGGTACCACAGCACCAGCAGCTGTGGTAATGCTACCTGATGTGGAGGGCCCAGGAAGTGCAGAGCAGCAGAGGCAGTGCTGTCAGGTTGGATCCTAAATGTGCTGAGTGTCAGTGCAGGAGCCAGTGGAAAGGGGGCAGGCTGAGCCACAGTTGTTGGCCTACCTCCCTGAGCTGTAAAGCATTTTGTGATTTGTCAGAAATGGGTGACATGGAAATGTTTTGATGATACACATAAAAATAAAAAGAGATATAAGGACTGGGGGAAGAGAAAACAAGAGCGATAGTACCATCACATGTTACATACAATGCATTATCACAATAATAATGTATTTTATCTCTACTTTTACATTTAAGTATACTTCTTAACAACTGCAAACTATAAGTACGGATTGCTCAAAGTAATCCTTGCAATGTGCATACATTGCACATATGCTTGCTCCAGTTATACAGATTAAGGTAACAGCAAGGCATTTATGCCACTTTCATTGAAATTAAATTATGTATTATTTTTAAATAATTTTACTACATATTTGTTACTTGTGGAATCTGAATCCACAATCTCTGACTACAGGATTATACATGGCTCCTACAGTTGGCTTGTGCTACAGACTGAAGCATGCATGCTTGCTTTTACAGTTGAGATATGCATGCTTACTTTGTTAAAACTGTATTTAAGAGTAATATATTAGCAAAAATAATAGTTATGTTGTGCTGCATACATTCCCCATGCTTTCCTCAGTCTCTCTAGCCA
The DNA here is from genome assembly GCF_019279795.1 of Protopterus annectens. NCBI lineage: Eukaryota > Metazoa > Chordata > Ceratodontiformes > Protopteridae > Protopterus > Protopterus annectens. The sequence goes on from NC_056747.1 coordinate 1,268,873,057, forward strand.
CTCTGCATGGGCATCTCTATTCACCATAATCTCTTGGTTGACTGTAGAATAAAGAGAAGAGAACAAGAGAGGGGCATTATGCATACCAATCTTGTCTATATACAGCTTTCTACTATTAATTCTCTTTAATGGAATGCTTACATAATTGTGGGATGTCACAGTCCAGTACTCATCCAGCCGCTGGTTGAGTGTATCCCACTTGCACCTTTTGAGGTCATTAAAATTATGCCTAACTGTTCTCCAGTCCGTGGAATTCCAGTTGCACTGAAGGCAGCCTTGGCCAGACTATTCCATGCCTCAAACTTATAGTGGGAACCAGTATAGTCCACCTGCAAGAGCCTTTGGTTGTGGCTCTTTACAAGGCGTCTAGTAAAGATTCTAGACTCCTCAACACCCTACCTCAGCTCCCTAAGTTGGGCACCTTCCCTTCTACCTCCAGATATGTCTGACCAGGGAAAACAGCAATAGTTCAAAGTAATTTCCCACCAATGTGTATTATCACATTTACTGGTAGTGCACAAATCTGAGCAATGATGCCAACAGCATTTGGCCAATGTTAAGCAGAGAGCAGCAGTGCCAAACAGACATAAAGCAATTTTGAAATTGGAAGGTTAATCTGATACTTGGTATTAGTTTGAGGGTTGTTTGCTGTTGTAACTGTTAGGTGATTTATCACTGCAGACATGTGCTGGGGGGCATACATTTTATGACCTGACACATTTTTGTGTGGCTTTACACACTGATAAAAATAATGTTTACAATGTGGGATTCAAACCCATGCATAAGAGACAAAACATTTTCTTCCAAAGAAGTGACTATTCATCCTTATCACAGAAGAACTGTATCTTAGACATACTCATGAATTATATATAAATACAAATGACATACTGAAGGGATAACCATGTATGCATGTGACCTGACAAGGTCCTGGTTTATACATTTGTGTGTGTGTATGAGTATTATTGAAGCCTGAAGTTCCATCCAAGGCCAGAGAACACAATTACAATTACAGAAACATAATAGTCAGTATACCCTTAGTCACACAAATTCAGACCTCTCAACTGTACAGATTTCCACAGAATGTCCAGATTTTTGCCTCATATGTTTAGTCCATTTTTCATAAAATTGTGATTTTCTGGCAAATTAGTAGCAAATCATTAAAGACTGAAGTTAGAAAATAATGACAGGCATTTAAGTTTCAGACTTCATACCCTTCAGAAAAATCATACTAAAATAAAACCTGTTATTCTATCAACTTTCTATGTTTGTAAGAACAATATTTAAAAATTGTCCCTATTTTTGGACCTTTGTCCCATTTTTATTTATGGCTTCATTCAGATTTCTTGTTCTAAGAGGTTGAGAGGTATGCAAATAATTCATATGAGCTCCACTATTGTTATTTATAATTATGTTTGAATTTTTTATGTGTTTATTAAAACTGATTGTACAACCCTTAATAAAATTGGGGATGTGTAATAATTTTGCATGTGAATTGTAATACAGAGTAAAATGGAACAACAGCAAAATAGTTGGAATTTGCTATATTAGAACCCAAGATCATTGGTACTGCAGTCCTATACTTTCACCTGCTGTCACAAGAATAGTTAAAAAAAATTTGGATATTTTCACATTCGTTATTAACTTTTGTGTGTTAATTGCCACGCAGTTTAATGAAATCTTGAAAAGTGAGAGGATGCCTGAGGAATGGAAAAAAAAGTATTTTGGTACCGATTTTTAAGAATAAGGGTGATGTGCAGAGCTGTAGCTACAGAGGGATTTAACTGATCAGTCACAGCATGAAGTTATGGAAAGGAGCAGTGGAAGCTAGGTTAAGAAGGGAGGTGATTATTAGTGATCAGCAGTATGGTTTCATGCCAGGGAAGAGCACTACAGATGCGATGTTTGCTCTGAGAGTTTTGATGGATTTTCAGAGAAGGTCAGAAGGAGTTGCATTGTGTCTTTGTGGATTTAGAGAAAGCATATGACAGGGTGCCTAGAGAGGAGTTGTGGTATTGTATGAGGAAGTCAGGAGTGTCAGAGAAGTATGTAAGAGTGGTACAGGATATGTACGAGGGTAGTGTGACAGCAGTGAGGTCTGCGGTGGGAGTGATGGCTGCATTTAAGGTGGAGGTGGGATTACAACAAGGATCAGCTCTGAGCCCTTTCTTATTTGCAATGGTGATGGACAGGTTGACAGACGAGATCAGACAGGAGTCCCTGTGGACTATGATGTTTGCAGATGACATTGTGATCTGTAGTGAGAGTAGGGAGCAGGTGGAGGAGACCCTGGAGAGGTGGAGATATGCTCTAGAGAGAAGAGGAATGAAGGTCAGCAGGACTAAGACAGAATATATGTGTGTGAATGAGAGGGAGGCTAGAGGAATGGTGAGGATGCAGGGAGTAGAGGTGGCAAAGGTGGATGAGTTTAAGTACTTGGGACCAACAGTTCAGAGTAATGGTGAGTGTGGAAGAGAGGTGAAGAAGAGAGTACAGGCAGGATGGAGTGGGTGGAGAAGAGTGTCAGGAGTGATTTGTGACAGACAAGTACCAGTAAGAGTGAAAGGGAAGGTCTACAAGAGGGTAGTGAGATCAGCTATGCTATATGGGTTGGAGACAGTGGCATTGACAAAAAGGCAGGTGTCAGAGCTTGATGTGGCAGAGTTGAAGATGTTAAGATTTGCACTGGGTATGACGAGGATGGACAGGATTAGGAGTAAGTATATTAGAGGGTCAGCCCAAGTTGGAAGGTTTGGAGACAAAGCCAGAGAGGCAAGATTACATTGGTTTGGACATGTACTGAGGAGGGATACAGAGTATATTGGGAAAAAGATGCCAAGGATGAAGCTGCCAGGTAACAGAAAAAGAGGAAGGCCTAAGATAAGGTTTATGGATGTGGTGAGAGAGGACATGCAGGTGGTTGGTGTGACAGAGCAAGATGCAGAGGACAGGAAGAAATGGAAACAGTTGATCTGCTGTGGCGACCCCTAATGGGAGCAGCCGAAAGAAGAAGTGTGTTAACTGCCATGCAATGTCACTTACTGTGTTTATGCGGTGCCTAACATGCTTAATAGCATGTATCCAGTTTGAAATTGTCTACTGCCTGCTTCTTTTCTGCAGGTGCTCTGGATCTGCAGGTGTTGGGGAAGGTTGCTAGTCATCACATAACACTGCTTAGTGGGTCTGCATGATGGAAAGCAAAATATGCAACAATGTATACTTTCTGAAATTAAGAATGTCTGCACCCTGTCTACTTTGTGTGTGGGCCATTAGTCCAAGTTTGTGTGGCAGAAAGTAAAACACAAGCATGACAAGCAAAGGTAAACTTGTTTTATCTTTGTAAACAGTGTTTGTTAGGTTTCATCCTTAAAAGACAAATTTAAGACTTGAACCATGACCTACAGATCGTATATACTGTGTGGATCATCGTGTTTAGCAGATGTACTACAGACACATGTGATTCACAAGTGTATTTTATATATTGGTTATCATAGAAGTGCATTAAATGATATTTATTGTATTTATCCATTTCCAGTGTTTGAGTTAAGCAGTGCACCATGCAAATACTGGTATTAAAAACAAACAAATATATATATCAAATAAACAACATTACAAAATAAATGTTAGTACACATGAAAGATTTTTACACAAGTCTGGGTTTGAACTCTCACACCAATGAACGTACACAGCACAGTGAGTGTGTCTTATCTCTCTCTTTGCCACAGGAATGAAATTCATTGTTCATACAAGCAAATCCCAATGCATTCACAGGATTAAGAAAACATATGGCATGTGTACATGTCTGAGTTGTTTGTACAGATGTAGTGAAATGAGTGATCACACAACCATTTATGAGTATTGCTTGCAGAAATGCAGCTCTGTCTTATCTTTGTATAGTGTTCATTCTTCTCTTATCTGAGCAGTAGTCTTTGACATAAAGTCTGTAAGGCATTTTGCATCATTGTCCCTAAAATGTATGAGAATATTAAATGGCAATAATATACAGTTTTCAATAAATGCAGGGGAGGTTGGATATTGCTGAACAGAAACTGAGAAATGTGTGCTGCTTACTTACATTTAAAACATTGATATAATTACTTCTACACGTTGTTAGTGCAACCTGGCTAACATACCCACTTGAGGGAAGGTGCTTTTGTGTTTTCCTTCTCCCTTGCAGTAATCATTCACAGTTGCAATCCATTAGCAACAAACATTGAGGGAGTGTGTGCAGTATGTTTACACCAGATACACAGAGCCAAGAATTTGGGATTCAGAAATTCTAATGAGTTCACACCTCATTTGCATCTGTACCATGCTAACATGCCTGATTCTAATTTATAAAAAGGTAACTGTGTAGCTAGGGAAGCTGAAGGTGAGGAGAGCTGTCTATGTGGATAACACAGAAGAAGACGATTGCTATTACTTTGGATTTATCTGCTCAGAAGACTACTGGTTTTGATAAGGTATGCTTGCATTTTTCAGTTATATACTGGATTTGCTGAGATGTCAGCAGGAACAAGAAAAGAAAAGAAAAAAAAATACATATATATAAATATATATATATATATATATATATATATATATATACACACACACACACACACACACACACACACACACACACACACACACACACACACACACATATGGATTAGCAAATGCAACTTTTATCTGTATGCACTTCTTAGAAGTGTGCTGATGGCATAGGCATTTTTATCAGGACATTTTACTTTCTCAGATGCACAGCCTTCTTAACTTTCCTCACAAGTGTTATTGCTATAACGGTTTCTCTTTATACTTTTCTATGTTATTTCAGTGAAATGTAAATGTCCTATATTGTCAATGACACAGGGGTGTTAGCATTCTAAAATGGCCTATAGACACCTTTAGGGAAGTGTTGGGTCCAGGTAGAGGTGACTGGCAATTTCATAAAAATGGATCTTTGGTGGTAAATGTGTACACATGTTTTTGGGACAATTTGTTTGAAAACACTTATAACAATTCACTGATGTTTTATTCCAAGTTTGGTACAAAAATGTTACTTGCCTGTTGTTTTGGGGGTGGGGGAGCCAAGTTCTATTTCTGTGTTGGCGCAACCAAAATGATTTTTAAAGAGGTTTAGTTTGCTATTGCTAGCCCTTGTTTTGGATCAAACCTTGGTTTGTGCACAACTGTAATATTTTACAACCACATAACCCTTTTTTATTTGAATAACTGAAGTTTTGTTTCTCCAGTGTGTAATATTGAAAACCAATAATATCTGTTATAGCTAAGCAGGACATTTATTTATGTGATATTTATGTTTTATGTCACCTAGGACATCCAAGCGTCCCGATCCCTGCAAACCCCCTTCAGTGACTCAGAGAACAACATGATCATCCAAGCCTTTCGGCAACATGGTGCCATTCTGCTTGAGAGAAGACATGGGGATATATATGTAAGAATGCAAATTTGGAACCAGATAGTTAACCACATCAGTGCTGTTGGGGGATGCAGCAGGACAAATGATCAGGTGTGTCATAGGGCCACTGACATGATTCTGTCGGCCTGGAGGAGAGTAGTGACAGTGGACTGTGGACAGCTGGCTACCAGGGAGGGGGGCTGCTACAAAGTACCACTGACTCCAAATGAAGAGGTCCTGTTCACTGTCAGGGATGCAGAGAGCTCAGTGGAAAGTACACAACAGAATGTGACTGATGTTGGTGCTGCTGTTTCAGGGAGGACAACTATGTCCCAGGAGGAGCTTCCAGTAGGCTTATATATGTCAGTTTTTAAATATTTCTTGTATAGTAGAATATTGAAAGCAATAGTTAAGTTGGTTTAGTATTTTTTGGGGAGGGTAATTATTTATAGATTGATACAGTTAACAACACATTCATGTCATCCAAGTTTCAGTGAAATGTATTGTTAATGGACGTATAAAGGGCAAATGTTTTCCCCCTGTGTTATTGTTATTGTGATGATTGTTTCCTCACATTTTGCTTAACTACTTCCAGGATCATCCCCCCTAGCAAGTGTGTAGTCATCTGCACATGGTAAGTCAAACATTTTTATTCCAGTTCTGATGAGCATTTGACAGAAATATGCATTTATCTTTATGTGTGAGGTGGGTGTCAGGACTGTGTTTGTACTGCTGTGCCATCTGAGATAGTTGCACCAATTTTGGTTTGTTAGCATATATTGAACTGTAGTAATGTAGCTATTAATTTCTTTCCTGTGTTTGTTGCTTATTATCACAGGTGATCCTGACAGTGGAAGTGTACTACTCTTACCACTTGATGTCAGAGTATCGGCAGACTCTGATGATGATGGTGGTCAAACAGAGGCACAGTCAGGGAGGCAGAGGTTGAATCTGACACTGAGGTTGACATTTTGCCTTCCATTGTACTTCCATTGGACACAGACAGTAGGTTTATGCAGACCCATTCTAGTGAGCCCTCAGATATTGGACAGGTGGAAGGTGACATACTTGATCAGAGTAGTGTGATTACTGCGGCTTCAGTCCCTCTGGACTATGGCTGTAGCCAAAGTGTGGGCCAGGTTCCATGCAGGAGGGTTGTTAGGACTGCTCAAAGGAGGCCTGCTGTCCATCATCCACCTGAATTTGGTGCGTCTTTCAGTGCCAGTCAGCATATGCTTAGGACCATCATGGAAGCATGGGCACATTCCAATAGGGCCCCTGAGGAAATGCTTAGAGTTGTAGATGTGGCACAGGCTGGCATGTGTGACTGTTTCCACTGTGTAGCTGATTCAATGGATTGGATGAATGATACTTTGTAATGGGGGTGTCTGTGATGGAATATCTGCTGGGGGGATCCCATCCACATGGATGTAGGTCAGCCACATCATCTGATGTTAGCTTACATGGCCATGCCTGATCATGCTCCCATAGTGGCACTACTTCCACTGCTCCATCAGTGGTTGAGGTGCCCACACCCAAATGTGGCAGATCATGGGGTTGTGGTCCTGGGCATACTCATGAAGCAAGCTCATCCAGCAGACATCAGCACATTTTGGTAGCAGCAGTGCATCTGACCATGGGCATGGACATGCCAGTGTATCTCAATGATTATAACAGTGCCATATTCTTAGCAAGCTCATCCAGCAGACATCAGCCACATTCTGGTAGCAGCAGTGCATCTGACCATGGGCATGGACATGCCAGTGTATCTCAGTGATGATAACAGTGCCATATTCTTAGCAAGCTCATCCAGCAGACATCAGCCACATTCTGGTAGCAGCAGTGCATCTGACCATGGGCATGGACATGCCAGTGTATCTCAGTGATGATAACAGTGCCATATTCTTGCTTTCTAGCTTTTGGATTCAGAGATACGTGCATCTTTTGTCTGAAGCTCATGATGCATAGCTGACTTACTGCTTAGTACATCTGTATCTGTGATGCTGTTTTGCAAATTGTACTGCTTTCTTACAGGTTTTTGTAATGTGTACATCCCTCCCAAACTCTTACACCTACAATGCTGGACCAAACCATAAATAAAAGTTTGAAAAAGCCCAACAACTGGAAGAGTTTTTAAACATTGTGGTCTTACAAACTTAGACAGTTGATGGAATAACAGGTTTTGCATTACAATTTTTATGTTTGTTTTGAGGGATTTGAAGTCTGAAACTAAAATGTGTATCATCATTTTCTAACTTCACTCTTTAATGATTTACCATTACAAACATATGAGGCCAAACTATGAACATTCAGTGAAAATATGTAACATTTTAGATGTAAGGCCTATTAGTTGATAGAGGACACGTGTATTCACATAAGTCATTGCTGTCACATCTTGATGTCATAGCTGTAAAAATTACCCTCCTTTTTTCTTACTTACATTACCAAGTAACAGTATGCAAGGATATGCCATCCATTTGTACTCTTAGACATTTATTTTTTTATTCCAGGTTCAGCACTTACCTTGGAAATCCCGCAATTGCAAGAGTTTTAGTTTGGGGCTGGCTCTGTCAGTACACAGCCATTACATGTGTAAGTGTAGGTTGTGAGTGTTACCTGGCATCAATGTTACTGTATGTATGTTTTTGCCTATTGTTTTACAGCAGTACATTTAGCTACCAGAGCATTTTTGTTCTTGCTTTAACTCTATGAATGTGGAATATGTGCAGGATGAAAATTTTAGACCCTTAGGTAGTGACCGTGTGTGCTATCCATTTCCTCTTGACCTGTACAGGGCCATATTGTGCATGTTTATATCTGCCTACATCCACAGCAGCTACTGGTTCCCCCTCTGACCCCTCACCTGCATGTGGCTGTGGTGACTTTGCCAGTAGTGGTGGGATGTGTGACCCTTCCTTATTGTAGCGTTTTTCAGTTGGTGTGTGTGCATTTCTGATGGGCATCATATCATCAGCCATGGTTCCAGTGCATAACTTGCATCCCTCAGTAAATGCTCCTGTGGGATATCTATGCCAAATATGTGAGTTGCGGCAACTGCCTGGGTTGCCAGCACACATATTCAAGATGATTCCTTTAGTATTACACACAACCTGGCCATTAAGGAAGTGGTTGCAATTTCTATTTATGTACACACTTTCCTATTCCCTGGTTGGTGCTTTGATTTCTATATGTGTACAGTTTTTTGATACCCAGGACTTCAGGGTAGTGTGCTGCAGGATAGAACTCCTGCATAGTTCTGACTCTGTCCTCTGGTTTGCAGGGAAAATATATGTGGTCACTGGCATGTTGCAGCATAGCATTCAGGAACTGATGGAAGATCCTGGATGCTGATGTCTGTGACACCCCCAGCATGTCGCCTGTTGGTCTGTAGAAGGTTCCCGTAGCTAAAATTCTAAGTGCTACACATACCTTAGTCTCCAGTGGGATGGGCTCTCCTTGGTTTGCCCTTGCTCTCAGTTGAGGACGACAGATGTTGCAGAGTTGCTGTAGTATGTCTCTATCCACTCTGTAGTGCTCTATGATTTCCACCTGTAGCAGATTATGAAAAGATAAACAGTGACTAAAACCCCTTCTCCTTCTTGTCCGCATTCTATTAGCAGCAGCAGCAGCATAGACTTGGGCTTGCTCCACATAGACATGAATAAGATCAATAGCAGCTCCTAGCATTCTTTCTGTGTAGACTAGTTTCTGTGGCTGTAATCCAGTAGGTTTTGGAATTCACAGAGAAAAACAGCACTGGGTCCACCTGGTTGCTTTATAGCTTGTTGAATAGCTCCTCCATCTTGGTTTGGTTGATTATCACACAATGCAGCTGTTTATGCTATAAATAGCATGCCGTGATGTTTACCATCTTTGCACAGCTCTGCACGCTATGCAGAGGTGCTTAATGAAGTCAAAACCGTGTGCCTTTGTGGACTTGTCTCACCGTGAAGCACAAACAGTTTTAGCAGACTGCGTAGGCTTTATTGAATCTACACCTAAAACAAAATACTACTTTTGAAAAGTTACTACCTGATAAAATTATGTACATTTGTTGTGAGATGTCCCTAGTTTATAGTATAGTCTAGTATGATATTTTAGATGTTTGTTATTCTTAATGTAAGCATTCATCTTAAGGAGAGAGAGATAATGGATAGTATAATGTGTTTTTAATATTATCATAAAATGAATGCATACAGAATGTCATGAAGCTGTCTTGCTAGCACAGTGACTACTGTGTTAATAGTTACTTTCAAGTTGTAGGTGCCAACAAAGCAAACCTGAAATCGAATCACCTCACAGTATGACAACTACTTTTTAAATACTTATATTGTGACTATCTTGTACTTCCTGTGAGTCTGATGAAGTACACAGTGATGAGCAAAAGAGTTAAAAGGTATACTGATTGTTTTCAACAATGGGGCTGTTTATTTGTTTATTAAATGGGGCCTGTTTTTTACAGGAATTAGCCTGTTGTGTTTTCTGGTTTAATTGCATAATGCAACCAGGTTGTCTCCTGCATAGTATTTACCCATCAAGGGGTTACTTCTGGACTGATCATACCATCGTGTACTAATTATCTTCCATAAATCTTGTCCATTTATTACAGTTTTTATATCTAGCAGCAATACCTTATTGTAGAGCAGAGAGCTCTGTCACCACACTCCGAATTAATGTAAAAGGTAACTTTTAAGCTACCTTTTTGGATGCAAAAAAAAGAAAATGCGGTGCTTCACTTTGCTGTCATCTTGAGGTAAATTTATTGACATCCATATTTTGACATGATTGGAGACTACTAGATCATAATCCTCTGAGTTATTGTCTGGTTGGACAGATGGGCAGACTGATCAATGCAGTGGAAAGCGGTAGTAGTATCTGTATTTTGATTGTTATACAGTCCGTTGTACTTAAACTGAAATGTACTACTTTGCTTTTCATTAGATGTACAAAAGGCTTTAAGCAATAATAATGCAAATGTTGCAGCCCACAGTATAAGGTTACACAAAATAAAACAAGCAATAGTAGTGGGAGAGAGAGTAAAACAAACTGAAGTGCCTTTAGGTCTATAAATCAGCTAAATGTTTTTCATTTGGACACTATAGCGTTAATACTCATGTTTAGGGGATCTAGTCATGTGACCTTTGTTTATTGCTGCAGGAGCTATAATGACATGCCCACAGGGAGATATTCGTGCACTGATGCCCATATGTTTTATTTACCATACACTTCATTTTAATTCTTTTACAAAACAAAAACAAATATGACCTCAGTAGTAGGCCTATTACTTAATATTGTGTATTTCATTAGATGCACCACAGGTATATAAATCACTTGCTAGTACTTTGGTTAATCAGAATGGCAATTCACAGGAAATATATATAGCTTACTTAATCTCCATACTACTAGATGTATTGCTCATACTTATTTCAATAACATTCAACGTCTTTCGATAATTTACATATATTTCTTCCATACTTCTGCCGTGGTCTGATGATTTCCTCAGATGTTCAGTGTACCATGTCTACGACCAATCTGGGCTCAAAACAATGAGTAAGGCAGAATATTCACTGTGTTCTGTATGGTAAGGATACTTTTGGCAGCAACATATTGGTTATTTGGTGGGATCAGCTGTTCATCCCTGCTATGAATGTTGTCAGACTTTGACTGTGAAACTGGTCAGTCATTTACCTCTGGAAATGTTGCTGTTCATCTATTCTTCTTTTACCGTAAAGATGATTGGTCAGGCATCCACTCTGTGGTATGCTGATCTGATGGTCTGCTTTGGGGTATGTTGATAAGGCATCTACATTGGTGTACAGTAATCGGGTGTCTACTTTGAAGTATGGTATTCAGACATCCATTTTGGGGTGTGGTAATTAGGTATCTGCTTTGGGGTACAATGATCAAGCATCCACTTTGGAGATGGTGCTTAGATGTCCACTTCGGGGTGTAAGGATCAGGTACTCACTTCCGGGTGCAGTGGTCGGCATTAATTTTGGGATACAGTATTAATCCCATACTGTACACTGTTAATTGCGTACACTACCAAGGACTGGATCATTACTAATTATTATTTTGTGACATCATCTTGATCATCAGTTGGTTCGTCGTTATTGATTATCTGGCTTTAAACTATCTGATTGGTGTCACTTCCTGACAGGTGTTCATGTCTTCTACATGCACCATGCTTCATATCAACTTCCTACATTACAGACCCTTAACAATTTGCCACAGTTCTTCATCTGTTTTGCAGTTATCAGAATAGAGCTTGCAGACATATGGTTAAGTTTCTTAATGGCCTGCCATTCTCATCCTGAAATTTTATAATGTATACTTGTTTACACATATTTGTCTTCATGTAATCCAGCAGAAAACATTGTTTTTTCTTCAGAAATAAAATGTCTGTCACAGTGTCGATAGCTGCATGTATGGTTGTGTAAAAAATAAAATTATATAGCTATCCTTCTTGTATTGTAGGGTCTTACCATGATGCTATGATAATTAGGTGTCCACTTTGGGGTACAGTGGTCAAACATCTGCTTTGGGGTACACTAATCAAGAATCCACTTTGGAGATGGTGATTAGATGTCCACTTTGGGTTATAAGGATCAGGGGAACATTTCCTCACCTGAACATTTGAATGGTAAGATACAAAAGTAAAGGAAAGACATTGGGCAGGATTCACGAAGCCTCCGTGTAAGGGTTACAAGGCTTACACGGAGGCTGCAGTTAAATGGTGTGACATCAGCATGCCATGCATATGCATGAGGGCATGCTGAATCACATCTAAGGTTAACACGGTCCGTGTAAGACAGTAGGGGGCGTGTCCGTAGGGCGAGCCCTGCAAACGGACACGCCCCCAGAAGAGTAAAAGTCCCGAAAGTAAACCCCACGACAGAGTCCATGTAAATGTGAATAAACACAACACAACACATGCCCCCACAGACTATGAACATAAAATGTAAAAATGAACATGTTATAGTTTTTTTTATAAGTTTTAAAGATGTTTGCCCGTGAGTGTACTCGTTTGCACGGGCGTGCCCGTTGCTTAGCCACAGTTAGCAGTCAGTGGAAAAGCATATAAGAACTAAATATGCAAAGTAAGCCAAGAAGCAATAGTGTAGCGGTAGAGACGTTGGCTGAAGAGGAGGCAGTCATGGTTCGAGCCCCCACAACATCAATTTTTATTTTTAGTGAAATAAGCACAAAACAATTCCCTGACACATATGTACATGTATAAAATTATTTTTTATGTAAAATGTAATGAGTTGGGCCATGTATTGTGAAGAAATGTGTGAAATAAAAAAAGAAGAAATGTCAGAAATGCCCATAGCTGAGCTACACTCTAACAAGCTGAGTATATCTGCCCGTAGGTGAGCAGTGTTTTAACAGGTGTAAAATGAGTGCCCATAGGTGAGTAAAATGAGTGCCTGTAGGTGAGTAGTGGTTTAACAGGTGTAGAAGGAGTGGCCGGGGTTGAGCAGAGTTCCAACACGCTGAAACTGTGTGCCCGTAGCTGAGCTGAGATTAATATGCGTGCTGACAGCCAAACGGCGCATAAGCCAGTGTACCCCATATGCGTGGAGCTGCGCACTGTGCCAACAAGCTAACTGACGAGCAACGTCGAGCAAGCTGTATCAAAATTGCCTTTACACAGACACACCTCCTGGCCTGTGTAGACAGTCATAAAATATAAAAAGCAATGGCCAGGCTTGAACTCAGGATACCATGCACCATAGTCAAAGTACTGAACCACTATGCCATGACAGTTGCTCTTAGAAATGCAGTAATAGCATATATATAGGAATGAATGGAAAGAGGAGCATGACAAAGCAGGTTTTGTGAAGCTGATACAATTCCAAAATGGCCAATCACAGATAAGTGCGGGAAAAATGGCATATATAAGCCCCATAGGCGGGAATACACAGCATAACCTATTGTGGAACCGAGTTGTAGTCAGGATGGCAGGTGTAGGAGAGGGTAGTTGCTTCCGAGGACAGAGGTGGGGCATTGAGGAGTCCAAATATATGGTTTGGCTCCTCGTCCTTGATCATGAGGCCCAACTCATGCAGGGCCAGGTCCTGTGGGGAGCATATAGGGCTGAGGCATGGGACCGGTTGGCACATGATCTCACCAGTGCCACAGGAATACCAAGGACTGGTGAACAGGTCCGTCACCACCATGTTGACCTGAAGAGATGGAAGCAGGACCAACTGAACCGTTGGATCCAGGAGGCCCGGCAAATGCCCAACGCCCCAGTACTGAGTAAGTTACATGTAATTATTTATGTAAGAAATTAACCTAGCTGATATTATGGAGATGTGTATTCCAATATTACTTCATTTATATTACAGCTGCAAGTGTCAGTTCCATGAACCGTCGAGCCTATGCTGATAGGCTGGAGCGGTTGCGCCACCAGGCAGTTCAGTAATTCTCTCACTGTAACTGTAAAAAAATATAAGTATGACAGCTTGCAAAAGAGTGCAGTGTAGTCACTTATTAATAAAAAGTGCAAGTAACAGTGTAAGAGAGATTTTGCTAGTATTGTTTGATTACATAAGTGTGATGCAGCCTGTAATCCAAAAATAAAAATGAAACAAGTCTGAAATAAAGATGTTCCACCTGTAATATAATAGTGCATAACCTGCAGCAGGCTGAAAAGTACAGCTACAGAAGCTGAGTAAAACACGTGTGAAATATATCCCTGTTTAAATTCTGAAACATGACACAAGTGAGACTGTTGGAAAGGATTGTTATAACTAAGTAAAACATGTCAATAAAGCCTAGAATTAAGTACCATCCTGAATTGTAAAAATAAAACAAGTGAGAGAGTGTGAGAAAGAGGTATGAATCCACCAATAAAGTAGTAATAACTCCTGAATAAAGTATACTGCAGTCAGTACAGAATGAAATGAATGTGACAGGCACAACCAAACAGCAACATGCTGAAAAAGTACTGAAGCTGGAATGTGTGTCCCAAAATCTGGATATGTTGCTCTCAGTTTGCAATATGCAGATAGTATGGTTGTATGAAATACCAAACATCCACAGTTGTCTAGAGCCATATAAAGCAAATGTAGCAGGATGATGTAGCTGAACAGAGCCAGATATGAATGTGTATGAATAAAAATGAAATGTATATTGATGTAGCAGTAACATTCCTATCACCAACATGCATAAGTTATCACATAGGAAACTGTAGTCAGACCTGTGGTGTGTATATATCTGCAGCTAGTAGAAATGTACAGCATATGTATAGGTATTTGAAGTTGTTAATGAAATATTTCTTCACCCTACCCTATAACCACAAATAATCCATTCCACGTGAAATGGGTATGTGTATTCACAATTAACACCCCTGGACAGTTGTCCTGTTGGTTCATACATATTTGCATGTACGTTGATGCATGTGCCCCGTTCATACATCCAAACCTGATGGCCTGTTGCCATCACTCAACCCTGCATGTTGTTGGAATGTGTACTGTTGTTCAAATTATGCATGTGTTATGCTTGCTGTTCAACGGCTTGAATTTATGGGTGTTTGGTTAATGGGAATACTAATGCATGCTGTTACAACTAATTGTGAATGGTATTGCACATTACTAACCCAAACTGTCACTAAATAATGCAAAACATAGGACGACAGGGAAGGCGGGTTCCAGCAGACCCACCTCTCCCACCTCAGCTGGCGAGTGCACCTGGCAGTAGTGCCCAGGCCGGACCCTCCTCCGGTGGCCCTGTGCCACCTGCGGGTGGAAGCGCTGCAGGGGATGGGGCTCGTCCCCCCTCTGCAAGCGTGGCCGGAGGAGAACATCCACTCACCCTCCATAGTGTCCGGACTGTGGTGCGTAGGGAGATCCGGCACGCTGTGCTTGGGCCCCTATGCCAGCTTGAGGCACAGGTGGCACAACTCATGGGCATGCCTGCTGCCCATCCTACACAGCCCCCAGCACAGCCCCGTCCTGGACAGTGAAGGCACAGTGGCAACTGCCCATGGGTGGGGATCTCAGATCCACTGTTGCCATCTGTGGGCTCATGGGCTCGAGATATCCAAACATCCATCCCCGTCAATTGTGTAACCCCTCACATGTCATACACCACCCCTGTATGTGTCTTGTTTGTCTTGTCTGTCAACCTCCCCTACCTACCTCCCCAGCTATACCGACTTCCCGTACCTGACATACCACTCTCACCTGAAAAAAAAAAAAAGGGCACTCTGTACCCACAAAAAGTATGCCCCATACATAGCTGCCCATTTTGCACACATGTCTGCTGGACATGTAAACTGGCAATTACAATTGGCTGTACAACAAATATTATTGTTGTCCTCACACCTCTCTCAGGGGTGGAAGGTTTCAAATTTCACACCAAATTACAAACATATGCACAGCTGTCGCTGACGAAGAAATGGGCAGCTATGGGCCTTTCCTACATCCCTCCTGCAAAACCTGAGCTTGTTTTCCTACTGTCCTACCCTCTTTGTTCCCCCTTTTTCACCACTTTCCTATCTCCCCATTTTCTTTTCTTTAAAAGAAAATAGCGCGGGTATGCGCGAGAGTAAGCACTTTTAAGCAGTAGTAAGCGGGTGTGCACTTCTGAACGCTTAGCTAAGCGTGTGTGCGCGAAGCTAAGCGGCAGTGCGCGCGTGACCTCCGCGCAAACCAACGCTAACCCGCTTACAACTGCTTAAAAGTGCCTTAGTCACTCTGAATGACAAGGCCTGTAGTTTTCTCAGCAGCAAAATAAAATACCTCCCTCAGTCTCGAGCCCAGTACCTTGGAAACACTAGTCTGCATGACTTACCACTAAGCCATGACTGCTATACAAGAACATTGTGCTGAAAGAAATATATCATAAAATAGTAGGAATTAATGTAAAGGGAATATAGCAAGTCTAGTACACAAAGCATGTCATGTATATTTACTGTCAAATCTAGTGGATTTGTAAAATAGTACTGTGTGCTGAGAAACAGTCATGCTAGTTGGTAGCTACTAGGTAATAATGTCACAGTAGCATCTGGCAAGCCACACACATACTCAGAGCAGGATAAACACTGCCATAGTTGAATAGTTAAGAGATCAGACATAGTAACTGTGACTGAGTTACAGGGATGTCCCTGATGTGAAAACAAATGTCAACTGTGTCCCACTGACACCCTGTCAGATGTACTAACTGTAGGCAGAAAGGTGTAACTACACATGCAATGGTAACTATGAATGACTGAAGGTATGCACCACCTGCACATCACAAATGGTGTACTAATACATATGCTTGAAATAACCCACAGTCACAACTGCAGAATATCAGAATATGTCATTGGAGTATCCCACTGCTATGTACCATTCCATGAGGCTGATAAAAGATGCACCTGAGAGTATCTGAGGCCTGCTGAGCAGCATGATCAAATACCCTTGTAAGTGTCAAGGCCCACACCATGGCCAGACCACACTGCATGTAGTAACACCCTACCACAACAAACACATAGGGAATTGCTGCCCAAACAGATTTAGCAAGCATTACAAGCTGTGAATGTAAATGGAAAATAGGAAAGCCATAGCAACACATTACAGGAAAGACACCTAGCAGGCATACAAGGAGTGAATGTAAAGGCCAAATATTGAAGCCATAGCAACAGATTGCAATAGCCACTGCTATATACCAGTTACACCACAATCCCCACAGGAAAGCACACACACCCATATACACAGTATTACTAGTCGTAGGTGTCAGTTTACATACACACAGAGAAGAGGACACTGGAGGAAGGAATACTCAGCTTACAGAACAACATGCATTGCAGTGTCTACAACACAGCCTGAAATATGAGAGACATACCAACCCTTACACTCACAGAACAGTGTCCACAGCAAACCAGCATGGTCCCCACCCTGATAATCTGAAAGGGCTACACCTACCTAACAGACCTTTTATAGCACAATCCTGTAATCACAGTGAGAACTGCAATCACTACACAACAGGCTGCATGCAATTAGTAAATGCTGGCTAACAATTGGTGCAGAGGCCATCACATGGACATGTGCAGATACCTACAAAAGCATCCTGTACTCCCAGTCCACACATGCAATACTTTCATTGCACCCGCTGGAGGTAGAGAGAGAGAGAGAGAGAGAGAGAGAGAAAGAAAGAAAGAAAGAAAGAAAGAAAGAAAGAAAGAAAGAAAGAAAGAAAGAAAGAAAGAAAGAGAGAGAGAAAGAGAAAGAAAAAAAAACCTGTAACAACAAAACAAAGAGGCTGACAGCAGGCCAGGTAACTGCAAGCCTACGCAAACAGCTGCAACAAACACAGGTAATGTAAAGTACTACTATAATAGTCTACATACTGTGAACCCTCCAGATGTGTTATTGGTCTGTATCTATGTATATGAAGATGTGCATAGGGCCGGGGACATACTGCAACTGTCACTGAAGGCTCTACATACATATGTATGTGAAGGTAGCTATGTGCACATAGCAATGTAGGTTGTAGTGCAATGTACAAGTAGGTTGTACAGTAATGGATGTTCAGCAGTACGTTACTGTGTGTATACATATGTGGAACTAAAAAGGAGTATATATATATAACATGCATACGTATGTATATCAAGATATGTATGTATATATATATATATATATATATATATATATATATATATATATATATAATATGCATATGTGTATACATAGATAGAGAGGGATGTAGAAATACATAGACATATATAGTTTCACAGTGTCATAGTTTAGTACTAGGCTATCTGCAGACAGTGTATAGAATAGATTTATAAAATTGCGCCTCTGTATAGTAGTGACACAGTGAAGACCCCCATACATAATAGCATTAGTTTACTGTGCCTCTGTCTAGTAGTGACGCAGAGATGACCTCTGGTGTAAACCTATGATCTCCCATCCACTCGTCAAGAATTCACATGAAGAGTGTCAGTGAGGGTCTCTGCCTAACATGAACTGGGATCCTGTTCCACAGTATGGGAAGCCTCTTAGTGATGGATCTGTCCCTACAGCATGTCATATTCATATGTGTGCTGAGGTTTAAATCTGTAGCTGTTGTGGTTCTGATGGATTTGGATTGTATGAGGTGGAACATGTCCATCAATACCTGATTGGAAATGGCCTTGTACATCAGGCACAGATCACTCCAAAGTAGGCAGTATGCTATGGAATAGAGCATGAGTTACTTTATTCTGGCAGCATATGAAAGTTGTTGGAGACCCTTGATCCTCCTGGTGATGTACTTATGGGGTCCCCCTAGCTGTTGCAAGTGCCAGGTGAGGTACATACCAAATGGGGCATAGTACACAGTCATGGGCCTGATAAGGGAGGAGTATAGGGGTACAATGACCCCTTTTGATCTGGATGTGAATCCCTTCATGATAAGGTGGGCAAGGTAGGAAGTCTATCCAACCACTTTGGCAACGTGGGTTTCAAATGAAAGGTCAGTATCGATCAGTGTCACCAGGTCTCCGATTACTTTGTCTGTACTCAGTGGGTTACTGTCTATGTGATAATATGTGGGTACCTTGTCCATCCGAAAGGGTATGACTATACATTACGTGGCATGCAGTTTAAGGCCATGACTCTGGCACCAGTTGTCGGTGTCCGTGAGGCCTTTCTGTAGGATGTATGTGTCTGCTGGTGTATTGACTATGGCGCCTAGTATGCAGTCATCTTTGAACATTGTCAGCCACTACCCTTCCATGTCTGCTTCCACATCTGAGAAATATATGCCGAACATGAGCGGTCCCAGGACAGAGCCCTGTGGGACACCACTTGTGACTGGCTCTGAGTCTGACATGGCACCAGTGAGTTTGACTGTAGGGTTTCTATCTGTTAGCTGGTTTGCATATGGACATATGGATTTACATTTCAGCTGTTGATTATGTCTATGATGCCAGAGTGCGGTATTGTGTCGAAAGCCGTAGGCAAGTCCAGGTAGGCTGTATGGACCGCTGTGCCCTCGTCAATGGCTCTAGTGACTGATTTGAAAAGGTCAACCAGGTTCATAAGGCAGGATCTGCCCTCTACAAAGCCAAACCAGGTGGGATCAAGTGTCTAAGTCCCCAATGTCTCTGTGTATGAGTTCCATAATGATCCTTTCCATAGCGTTGCAGACCAGGCTGGTTAAGCTTATGGGGCGGTAGTTACCAGGGTCTGTAGACGTGCCTCCTTTGTGGAGTGGGACTACTGTTGCTGTATGCCAGTGTCCAGGTACATATGCTGTAGTAAGGCTACGGTTGAATAGCATTTAATGTGCGTGTGTAGCTCCTCTTGGAGTTCACGTAGCATGCAACCTGCAATACCGTCGGATCCCATTGATGCTGTGTTTACAGCTTTGCTGAAGGTGGTTCCCAGCTGGACATCTGAGATGACAGGGAGGTTACAGTCAGCTGAGATAAGTAATTTCTCATGTGTGGGTGAGGGAGGGGAGAAATCTGCACTGAACCTGTCTGCCAGAATGTTGGCATTATCTGTGTGTTCAGTGTAGCTTTTGTCACTGTGAACTAACTTTGAATATATCTGAGGGTTCCCACCCAGGTGTGTAACATAGCAGAATAAGGCCTTGTGTTTATCTGTAGTGTCCATAGCGATGTCCCTCTCATTGTTGGCCTTGCATGTTTGTACGACAAAACGTATCTTTCTACTAGTGCTGATCAGAGATGCCTTAGCTCTATGGAATTCTGCTCTGCCGTGCAGTAGCTACCTTCTGTTGTTGTACAATTTGTTCAATGCTAGGGTCCACCAGACAGGATGCCTGCCCTTGGTGGAGAGGGTCTTGGTTTTATTTGGGATTGCATGATCCATGCATTCTTGGAGATGTCCATAGAAAGCATATGTGAAGGTGTCTGTATTGTGGGATGTGGTTTCCACTGGCCCAGTGAGCATAAAGGATACCAACTCAGTTATAAGAAGTGTAAAGTCGGCATGTGAGAGGTTTCCCACTGTAGTCTTTTGTGTTGTGGGGGAGGTGGGATATGTAGGGGGATTAGTCTGTGGTCAGATGTGACTAGTGAGAGGTATACTTCCGGTTTGTAGCACATTGTCCCCATGTTTGTGATGATCAGGTCTAGTATATTATCTCCCCTTGTGGGAGAGGTGACTAGCTGTTCCATTGCATTTGACTTAGTGAATTCCGGGAACCTTTGGGCTAGGGTGTTTGGGGTAGAATAATGCACCCAGTGTATGTTAGGGTAGTTGAAGTCTCCCAATATGATGGTGTGTGGTGGGACATTCATATCCTCCAATGTCTTCAGGAAGGCTGACTGTGGTTCCTGAGATTGGGAGGGTGGTCTGTAACATGCTACCAGTTGTATAGCAGATTTGCCTAGGGTTATCTGCACCTGGATGGTCTCTGATGCTTCATGTGTTGCCACTAACCTGGAGGTGTGGGTGTCCTTCATGAATATGGACACCCCCCCTCCCTTTTTGTTTTGTTCCGAGTCCTGGGGCTAAAAAGCATGATACAGGGTATAGCCTGGTACTGCTGGTGTACTCTCAGGAGCCTTGAACCAGGTTCTCACTTACTGCACAGACATCGAGATTGGTAGAATATGTACGTACAGATATATGTAATATACATATATAGATATATGTAGATACATATACATGTACAGATAGATCTGACTGACAACAGATATGTCTGTATATGACTATCTCTCTCTCTCTCTGTCCCACCCCCTCTCACTCTCACTCTCCCTCTGTCTCTCTCTCACTCTCTCCCCCTCTCTCCCCACATCTATATGTATATATCTACATCTATATATACATATTATATACATATATATATATATATATATATATATATATATACATATATACAAACATATATATATCTATATACAGATATAAATATATCAATATATATATATATATATATATATATATATATACATATATATATATATATATATATATATATATATATATATATATATATATATATACTGTGTGAGGCACATGTGTGCAGATGTCTTGCAACAGGTGCCTGGTGTCAAAGGCATGGAGTGAACACCAGTGTGGATACTGGAATACCATACCCCATTCAAAAACACTGACACCAGTAACCACCACATATGTGCATGCCTGCCCACCACTGCATGTGTCAGGGGGGAACAGGGGCAACACGTGTACAATAGGCTCCCCATTGATATACACAGTGGCACACTAGTCCTGTAATACCTGTACATGGAATGTGTCAGTGGACATGGTGTGTCAGCTATGGACATGTAGGTCACTGTACCCCTCCACACCCCACAATGTCCTACACGGTATGTACCTCCCATGACAGCTACAGATATGGAGAAGGACACAGACATATGCAAGTAACTGTGTCAATGCACTCAAACACAATACCTATGCAGAGTGACTGACAAGACCACAGAGCGCACACAGACTACCTACATAGAGGTTACCACTGCTGGATATACATAGTTCGGTCACACCCATGACAGTTGTCTAACAACCATGGTAACACCTCCAACATCCACAACACAAATTACCTATGTCTGTCGTCCTTGTCACTGCACTATAGAGCACATGGTGGAGGTACAGGACCCTACCCACAGATACAACATACCCTGTAGTAGACCACACAGAATTAAGAAGCAAGGCTCCCCATGAGTAGATGTCAGACATTCCCCTGCTGAATGTTATGCAGATAGGTAATATGCCATATGAGTCACCCTGTGTAACTGTTTGTAAGGAGCAGGTATGATCATAACACATGTGTCACAAGGGGCAGGGTAGAATAACAGTATGCTGCTGTAGGCCCAGGGCCAAAAGCACACTACCTACCTAAGACACAATGCACACCCATGAACACATTGCAAATGAAATATGAGAGGTGGAATGAGTGTGCCAGTGACTGGGTGCATGTTGTGTACTGGTGTGATTGCTCACCATGACTGTCTGTCTATCATGGTAGTGTGTGTCCTTGGTGTGAGGCCAGAGACAGGTGTGTGAGGTATTGCGATCAACACATACTACATTGCCATATGTTGTGCTGTGTTACCCTGTATGTCACTGTGGTGTAGGTAGGGTTATAGCAAGTAAGAGTAGTGTGCATTACCAGTGAAATATGTAACGTGCATTGTGTGCAGTGCATGGGCTGATAATGTTCCCCATACAGTACCTTGATACAAACCCCCAGTGTGAGGCTGTGTATTGTACCTGAAACAGTGTGTTGACTGCTGCAGTATACTAGTCTGTCGTATGGAGTGTGCCAGGTACTGTTGCACAGTTGTCGGATGAGCACTGATATCTGGTCATTTACATGTGTATCCCCCAATAGACAGACAGATGCTATATATGGTGGTTAAGTTATATCACTGCAGTCGAGTATTATGTGTATTATGTGTGCCATAGTTTGCTGACAGATATTGCTGACATATTTTCCTTCTCCTTTTCAGGGCTATGGTTCACCAGCGGAACCCTGTCTACTCCGCTGCAGAGGAGGAAGAGATACACCAGAGCCTGGTGCGGGATTTCACTGTACTCTTTTCCCGCACTAGCCAGAACCAGCAGGAGAGGGCTGCACTGTGGCAAGACCTGGTCCGTCGGGTAAATGACATAGGCACACATAACCGGACATATGAGCAGGTATGTCATCACTGCAGTGATTTAATTAGAAATGTCCGTCAGCATGCATTGGATATCCACAGGCAGCAGCTTGCCACAGGTGGTGGGGTGTCTAGACATCCCCCCCTCACCAGACTGGAGGGACTACTCCTAAGTGTTGTGGCTCCAGCCCAACAGCAACAGCAGCAGCATACATGTGTAATGATGGAGGCTGGAGCCACACAGCAGCAGGACACGGAGCGTGCAGGTAACATGCCATGTGTATAGTTGACCATTCTGTACACTGTTAGGTTATGCATGTGTGAGGTGTGTCCTCGTTTTGTAGCTGTAATCTTGGTAATTATTGTGCAAGAGTGATATCCTCAATATCAGCAGTGCACCTGTGGAAGCTAACTATTGCACTACTGAACTGTATCATGCCCACAGTATCAATGGCACAGTTGTGCCCACTGACAATAAATGTCTCTTTTCTGCAGGTCCCTCTGGTATAACAGCAAGGCAGCCTATCCATGCTGGTGAGTGTGTAATACCATTACCTTCAATACTCTTGATACTAACAGTAATAATAGGCTGAAGCAGAAGTGCTATGTGTTTGATTGCAGGTGTGTTTGTGTCTGTGGGTTGATATCTCATATACTGAGGTGTGTGCATGTGTGCATGTGTGCATGTGCCCATGTGTGCATGTGTGCATGTGTGCATGTGCCTATGTACGCATGTGTGCATGTGTGCATGTGTGTCTCAGTGGTGACATTGTGTACATATTGTAAACTGTGTTTCCTGTCTTACTCCCACAGGTTCTGGTGCTGCTCTGGTGTTGTGCAGCAGGGAACCGGAATCAGCTGCTGTGGATAGTGATAATGATGATACCTGTGTAATGGCACAGGTAGGTGTGCCAGGGTCCATCATTGGTCAGCCAATTAGCACTACACAGCTGTCGACCCCATCAATGCGCACAATCATCCTGCCAATACATCCTTTGTCACCAATGTCCCTAGGTGAGTGGGCATTGACCAGGGTAATGTGGTATCGGTGGCACATGCATCCCCACACAGCAGCCATGGCCAGGGTCCTGACATGGTACCACACAGGCAGACGTCCAGGGGTTCTCGTGGGAGCATCCGCGGGCATACCGCCCCTGTCAGACGTGCCCACAGTGGTCTTTCAACCTCAGCTATGTTTCGGGCTGTAATGAAGGCACAGTCATGTATGGAACAGTACACCAGACAGGGTCTGAGGGAGCTGAGAGCATGTCGCACAGCCATGAGTGACAGTATGCGTGATGTTGTGGCTGCCATCCGTAACTTCACCGAGGTCATTGACAGATGTTGGGGGGACACATTAGATCTGTTCCACAACTACATGTCCATGAGCCAGGGCAATGGTGGACGGTTGATGCATCGACGTGGCCGTATGCCAGCAACAGCAGCAGTTGGCAGCCGTCGCGGATGACAACAGGCCCGCGGCTGCTCACATAGTGCCAGCAGCAGCCCCAGCAATGCTGGGTCTGTGCTGTCATCAGACCGCCCCAGGAGACCACGTGCACGTGGCGCTGGACAGTCCCAACAGGGACCTGTCTCCAGTCACCAACCACCTGCTTCTGATGACAGTACCCAGTCTGGCTTAGTACCTGATACTGTCCGTAGCACCCCTGCCAGGCACACAGACAGTGATCTGTATGACCTGGCAGGTACAGTCTGTGGCTGTCCACAAACACCTGTATATGGCAGCCATGAGGTGGGACTTTGTGCATTCATACACACATGCAAAGTGATAACACCTAGGGCTAACGCATACACGCACACACTGCATCAACATTGCCCCATCATGTACTGCTGTCCCTCACCAACACACACACACAGACATGTCAATTGGTTGTATCAGTGGCAGACTCAGGCATACCAGGTACACACCCTGTGCATATGATGAAACTGTGCCACCTCCTGCAATCTGTAAAATCGGTGCAGGAACAGGTTAACATGGTGCTGATGCACAGGGTGACTACATAGACGTGTTGTAATAGTATGATGTTGACAACAGTACAGTGTAATGATATCATTGTGGGTATATACCAGCATGCCTGATGCAGTTACAGTATGAATGTCATTGTACTGTTTTGTACACCCATAGTAATTACCACAGTGTTCTGTCTGCACATCTTTGCATACTGGTGGTGAGGCTGTCAAGGGATGGCCACCTACATAGGTAGCACAGGGGATACAACAATGTACATATTGATACTCAATGATGGTCATGTCAACTGCGAGTTGCATGCTGTCCACACGACTCTGCAATGCGGATGTTTCAGGATGTTGATATCTGTGCAGTACTACACAACAGGTTCAAGGCTCACAAGAGCACACTAGCACTACAAGGTCACACCTCATACCATGCATGACAGCACCAAAACACAGAACTAACTATGACAGGAGGGAGAGTGTCCATACATGTCAAGGATACTATGGTGCCAGGACAGGTAGCATACATCATACTAAGTCTGGAACTGCTGAGTGAGGGCTCAGTGTCTGTTATTTGACGTGTGTATTATTACAGGTATGAGCACTTGGGTATCAGGCCAGTTATTCAACATTATGAAGGTACGTGGTCTATACACTTGTGTGGGGTGCAGCTGGACCCAGCCCGTCTGACCTGTGAATGTCTGGGTATTGGCTTATAGTGCCTGCATATATGCACTGTTACCTACAGGAAGTCGTACACCTTGTTTGTTGTAGCATAGTCTACATACAGGCCTGCTGACTGTAGCTTTGTTTGTATGCATGTTTGCCTGTTATGTTCCTGAAACACTGATTCCACCTGCAGTGCAGATTTACAGTGCCTCTGTGGATCCCTAGTGACATCTGTATTGCTTACTGTACTGATGTCCATGTCTCACTTGACAGAACGTCACTGTTTGTCCTGTTTGCATGTAGCTTGCCTGTAACACATTGCATATGACTTACCTCGCATTTGCTCAAGACAGCATTCATATATGCCAGCACTAACAAATCAGGAGCACTACACCCTCACATAGTCACCTTGAGTACCTTGTTCCCCATTGGCCCTATGTGTCATTACTTAGTATGGGAGTCACAATGCTATGGTAGCATGTGCAAAGGTCACCTGTCGATCTACTCTCAGGTCCAGTTGGTGAATCTGTGAGTCATGTGGCAATGTTACAGCTGCCTCATGTACACAGACAACCCTCTCCCCTTCCCATACATGTACAACACATGTGAGAGATGCAACCACATAGCCAAACTGGGGGCTAAGCTCTGTTAACTCAGCACTGGCATTCCCTGTCAGGTGGAGTGGGATACTACAGTGAATACAGTACCAATCTCCCATAGACCTGCCACGACTGCAGTCCAAACACAGAAACACACAGGTACATTATTGGACTCTCAGAATAGCATCCTGCCTGAGCAGCTGACACCTGCAAAGCAGACACATAAGCAAACGTTAAGCCAGAGCAGAGCACGTGCAACACATAGCTCACAAAGCCTGTGTGCCAAACAGTCACAAGCCATACGGCTTGACAACACACCTGCTACGGTTGTATGAGGTACCTCTATCGTCAGGTACACTGAGGTTCTGCTCACCAGGCTGAACAAGGTGATGGTCATGCTGAGCTGCCCGTCAGGCACTATGATCCACCACATAACACAAGCATACCGGTCACTCCAAGGCATGTAGAAGTATGACTCAGTCATTGTCTGTGCCAGTGTGTATGACCTCTGACGCACCTCCCTGGACTACATGTTAGGGGACATAGAGGGGCTCTCTGAGCTTGTGGCACAGGCTGGTATGACCCTGGCCTTGAGTAGCATCTCACCCTCACCAAGAATGCTTCCACAATATGTAGACAGGATCATCAGTTTCTGCAATTAACGTATGTTTCAGTGACATTCAAAGGGGATCCAATGCCTGTCAATGTGGGATTACATGCTGGACAAGCCACATTGCTTTGCTTGGGACAGCTTGCACCTGTCACCCATGGGCCGTTGTATATTGGCAGAGGCTGTTGCTACACACATAGTGCCTTTGTATGCAAGGCTGACATTACATAGCCACCTACACAGGTATCACACGGGATAGGACACTAATAGAAATGCTACTCAACAGCAGCAGTGTAAACCTCAAGATGCATGCAGTGGAAACTGTCCTTAGCATGGAGTACAGCAATATCCATGCAGTAACAGACTCATGGTACAAGGCTCCCAGGTGCACACCATCAGTGCCAGGTCATTCCCGATACCATGCTTGTCGTCCCCTACACATGCACCAAACCAGAACAGGGGGGGGTGTATCCAAAGGCACCTCAGATACACACACCCCCAGGTTGGTGGCACTGCACAAAGCATCAGAGCCTATCCATGTGCAACTAACAGTGGGTTAGACTGCCTTCAGGTTCATAGCCTGGCACACACCACACTCCCATACCCAGGAAACCCACTTGGCCTTCCTGACAACACTGGGAATATGACGGTCTCTACACACACCATTATATGGTTGTACTGCGACTACCCAAACATAGAGTGTGAGCATTACTCTAGCTCCAAGACCCTATCTGAAGGGTTCTTATCATTCATTCCCTGCATTGCTATGGAACAACTTGTTACCACTCCCACAAGAGGTGACAACATGCTGCACCTGTTCATCACCAACATGTGGACTATATGTTCCAGACCAGTCATGTATCCCTCGCTGGTGGGATGACACCATCTACAACCCACACTGTCTAGTCACATACCACATGCAGCCCCTGCACAGAACACCACAGTCATACAGTTGTCTGATGCATATTCCATGTATTCACATGAGGCAGGCTTCGGACATGGGAACTATTGCAGTTCACAGGTACATATGTGTAGGTGGCACACACATACATCATGTGTGCATTGACATTACTGATATAATGTATGTCGTGCAATATTGGGAACAACACCCCACACACATGGACAAACTGTGTGACAAAACTACACATGGCGTTTGTAGGATACAAACCCCTACCTAACTATGTTAGATCACTTGTGAGAGACACAGTAGCAGAGCGCGCTATTTGCATTACTGGGAGGATTGCTTTCTCCTGCTGTACTTATAGGGTGCTGACATCATCGGTGTTTAGACAGTGGAATATGCAGCATGTGTTGTGTAGTAATAGTTGCTAAAAGGGACATTTCTCTTACACATGGAATTGCAGACACTACTCCCCCACACACATTCACACACACACACACTGTGCACTTGCAGGATTCAAACCCCTACCTAACTATGTTATGACACTTGTGAGAGACGCAGTAGCAGAGCACGCTATTTGCATTACTGGGAGAATTACTTTCTCCTGCTGTACTTATAGGGTGCTGACATCATCAGTGTTTAGACAGTGGAATATGCAGCATGTGTTGTGTAGTAATAGTTGCCAAAAGGGACATTTCTCTTACACATGGAATTGCACACACTACTCCCCCCACACACATTCACACACACACTGTGCACTTGCAGGATTCTAACCCCTACCTAACTATGTTATGACACTTGTGAGAGACGCAGTAGCAGAGCACGCTATTTGCATTACTGGGGGGGGGGGCGGGTTGCTTTCTCCTGCTGTACTTATAGGGTGCTGACATCATCAGTGTTTAGATAGTGGAATATGCAGCATGTGTTGTGTAGAAATAGTTGCCAAAAGGGACATTTCTCTTACACATGGAATTGCACACACTACGTCCCCACACACACTATGCACTTGCAGGATTCAAATCTCTACCTAACTATGTTATGACACTTGTGAGAGACGCAGTAGCAGAGCATGCTATTTGCATTACTGGGGGGATTGCTTTCTCCTGCTCTAATTATAGGGTGTTGACATCATCAGTGTTTAGACAGTGGAATATGCAGCATGTGTTGTGTAGTAATAGTTGCCAAAAGGGACGTTTCTCTTACACATGGAATTGCACACACTACTCCCCCACACACATTCACACACACACTGAGCACTTGCAGGATTCAAACCCCTACCTAACTATGGTATGACACTTATTAGAGACGCAGTAGTGGAGCATGCTATTCACATTACTGGGTATCATTTCTGCTCCTGACATATGTATAGTGTGCTGACATCATTATGGATGAAGAGGTATGTACATCTGTTACTATCCATCAGTACAGAGGAGAGCATATCTATGCATTAACTTTGCACAGGCACAGTGGCCTACTGTACTGTGGAGGCAGACGCCAAATACACTGTGGATAGCCTTCTGTATTCCCTAGGGACAACAGTCTAGTATTGCACTCTACGGCCATATGTTTACCTGTCAGATGCAAGTATCTGTTGCTCATATACTGTTTGTGGGTCTTTATTGCCATAGCCTTCCCTATCTCTATAAACAACGTGTGTACTGTGGGAGATGTTTGCATATGAGTGGGATCCAGTACTTTACTTATGTCTCTGTTGTAACTTCACTGTGTGCACTGGGCAGATGTCTGTATTGTGGGAGGTTCCTGTGTTAACACATAGAAATGCCAGATATGTGTGTGCAACTGCTGAACTGTGACATGGCCTGTGTGAGCATGCCCAGTTCGCAGTTTGTATGGCTTCTTGACTGACACGTCTCATTTATCTAAGTGTGCGAACATGCCCAGTGTGACCTTTCCTTATGTTGGGATCTGTGGACCACCACATTTGTGTTTGTGTGTGGACGCCATCTATATATCACATGTACAGTTGAGTGTTGGACATCAGGTTGTGTTCTTACTGCCCAACTGCTTTGTGTCTGAACCTAACAGGCATTATGCTGTGCCTGCAGGGTCGCCATGGGATAGTTTGCATACAGTTGTCATCATCCTTTTCTGCTGACCAAACAGTTGTATTGTCGTATAGTGTACTGGTGCAGAACTTTCACTGTGGTGGACAGTATAATCGGTTTCAGTCCTATCACTGCTTGTAATATTTATAGTGAGCACACCAGACTGGTTGAGGGCCAGTTGTGCAGATATGACCATGTTGCATTTTGTTCAGATATGGACAGCATGGTACATGATTGTCCGACATTGTTAATGTATTCCACAACTTGTGTGGACAGTGACAAACAATGGCCATGAGCCCTAGTCCATTTGTAATGCTAGTCAGAGAGTGTTTGTCCTTCAACACACATTTACTGGTGTTTGCCATGACATATGTCACGGTTAGTGTGCTATGCCTCTGTCTACCCGTGACATACAGGTGATATCCAGGGTACACCTACCATGTCCCATCCAGTCATCATGATTCCTCTGGATGACAGTCACTGAGGGACTCCCTGGATATCCTGTAGTGGGAGTTTAGTCGTGAGTGGAGTGAGCTTCTGGGTTATGGACCAATCGGTACAGCATGTCCTGTTTATGTCTGTGCTGGGGTTCAGGCCTGTCAGCTGCATAGGTCACCAGCATTCAGTGTTTACATGGTGCCAAATGTCCATTGATACCAGGTTGGTCATGGCTCTATACATCAGGCACAGTTCACCTCCAGCCAGGTAGTATGGCACTGTGTGGAGCTGCAGTTTCTTTAATCAGGCGACACATGGCATCTGTTACAGCTCTGCGATCCTCCTGGTGGGGTATTTGTGTGGTCTTTCCAGTTGCTGCATGTGTCTGCTATGGTACATCCCTGAAGGGCCATTGTACACAATTGTGAGGCTGCTGATGGATGACTGGAGAGGCACATTGACCTACCCTTACCAAGCTGTGCTTACCTTCATGATTAGGTGGGTATATGGTATGTTTCTGTAACCACTACAGACACATGGTTGTCACATGCACTATATCTATCACCTTGTGTCCCCAGGTCTCTTATTGCTCCTGATGTACTTACTGGGTTAACGCCTATGTGGTAATTTCTGGCCAGGTACTGTGTTTCCACAGGGGTTGACTATACACTATTCTGCATTTAGCTTGTTGACATGGCTGTGGCACCACTTGTCTGTTTCTATGTGTGCCTTTTGTAGGTTGCTTGTGTCAGCTGGAGGGTCCGATATGGTGGGCAGTTTGTAGTCCTCTGCGAACCTGTTCAGACAGAGTCCTTCCATGTTGGCCTGTACCTATGTGACATATATAGCATACAAGAGAGGTCCCAGGACCATGCCTTGTGGGATGCCAGTTGTACCTGGTTTGCAGTCTGCCATGGCTGCATGTCTGACCAGGTCAGTTCTGTCCTTGAGCTGGTTTGCAACCCATCTACTTGCATAGGGGTTTATAGTTAGGCTGCTGAGCTTATCTGTACCACCAACTAGGGTATTGTATGGAAGGGTTTAGCAAGGTCCAGATAGGCTGTGTGATCCACATTCCCCACATCAATGGCCTTGGTGCACGTCTCACATGAGTCAGACATGTGTAAGGGGCAGGATCTGCCCTATGACAGCCACACTGGGTAGGGTCCAATGTCTGTAGGTACCCAATCTCATTATTCATGGGATCCATAATCATCCTCTCCATTACTTTGCCAACCTAGATAGTCAGGGTTGAGGGGTGATAGTTTGCAGTATCCATTCAGGCACCCCCTTTGTGGTGTGGGACCACTGTTGCTGTACACTGCTCTTTGGGTACATATCATGTGGTAGGACTGATAGTGCACAGTACTGCTATTTGCTGTTCCATTCTTCTTACAATACTTGTTGGACACAACCCAGGACACCATCTGGTACCATTGATGCTGTGTGCTGTGCTTTGTGGATGCTGGCTGTTACCTCAGCATCTGCAATGTCAGGGGGCCAGCACTCTCCTGGGATAGATATTTGGCAGTTAGGTGCTGGTGGGGAGTTTGGAAGGAATCTGTTCGGTAGGCTTTTGGCAATCTGTGTGGGTTTGGTGTATTGTTTGTGATATTAGAGTGCTGCAGAGCATATCTGTGGATTATCACCATGGTTCCTACCATCAGGTAGGACAGCTGTGTGATAATCCTTTGTGTCCTGCACAATTTGTATCATCATAGGTTCATAGGTTCATACTAGGCTATCTGCCCTGGCCTTGTTTGAGCATGGACAGACTGTGTGTGGGTCTCGACACCCCTTGCAATGTGCATATTATGCCCACGTAGGGTTTACTTTACTAGATGTGACACAGGGATGGCCCCCAGTGTACACCTACTATCTCCCATGCACTTCACCAGATTTCTCTTGTTGAGTTTGAGTGTGGAGCTCAGCCTATCATGGACTGGGATTCTGTTCCAGAGTGTCAGGAGCCTCTGGGTTATGGATCTGTCCCTCCAGCACATCCTATTAATCTATGTGTGAAGGTTCAGACATCTCACTGTGGTGTGTCTGCTGGATTTGGGGTTTCTGCAGTGGAGCATCTCCATTCATTCTGGATTGGACATGGCCTTGTACATCAGGCATACATCATCTCTGACTGGGCAGTATGCTTCTGAATTGGGCTGTGGTTTCTTCATCCAGGTTGCAGATGTCTAATATTTGGACCCTTTATCCTGTTGGTGGGATACATTTGGGGTCTTTCTAACTGCTGCAGGTGTAAGGTAAGGTACATCCGAACAGGGGCATTGTTGTCACATATGGGCCTGATAAGGGAAGAGTATGGGGGCACAGTGACTTCTCTAGCTCTACATGTGCATCCTTTCATATTAAGGTGGGCAATATAGCAGGTCTTCCTGGCCACCTTGGCAATGTGAGTGTCACATGACAGGTTACCATCCACTTGTGTCCCTAGGTCCCTGATTACTTCTTCCATACATAATGGATTGCCACCTATGTCATGCTTTGTGTGTGCCTTGTTTGGTATTTGTTGAAACATTCATACTCTGCAGTGTCTTCAGGAAGGCTGGCTGGGGTACCTGGGTTTGTGTGTGTGGTCTGTAGCAGGCTTCAAACAGGTACACAGTTTGAGCCAGTGTTACTTGCCCATGGATAGTCCATGCTGCTTCTTGCTGTGGTACCAACCTGGAGGTGTGGTTATCCTTGATAATTACTGGTAGCCACACTCCTATTGTCATGTGTTCCATGTTTTGGAGCTGTAGAGCATGGTATGAGGCATAACCTGGTAGTATCAGGGTGCTATTCTGGGCCTTGACCCAGGTTTCTGTTACAGAACACATATTACCATTCTCCATGCTGTGGGGGGTTTGGTCTGCATGCACCTTGCAGGTTAGACTTCTGGCGTTGGGTAGCATTACGTCCAGGTTATTATCCCTTGTGCTACCTATGGTGGTGGGTTTGTGTTTCCAGACTTACCTATTCCAGGCACAGTGGGGGTGACAACAGCCTTTGCCAGTATCCACACAGCCAGGTGTGCTGGGTGCGTTCCATCCCTAGTAGGTGGGGCATCATGTCTTGCTCAGCATGTCAGCCCAGGCTGTCAGCCATGTGTTCCCCCTTGCTAACAGCAATACCTCAGCCAATTATTGTACTTGTTCTTGTTGTCTTCATAGTGTGGCATCATGCTTGGTGAGGGTGAGATGTTAGGTAGGGTCTTCATGTTTGCATATACTAGATGGTGTTACATTGCTTAACACATGGCAATCATGCCTCAGGTGGTGCTGCAGGGCTGCCTCTGTTGGATGCACATACTACACTCCCTGTACATGTTTGAGAGCAGGTTGTGTCATGTTAGGCGTCCCTGTTACTATATGAGTGAGTCAGAGAGGGGTATCATTCCCAGGGTTCCTACTGAGCCAGTGTATGTGCTATGCATTGCCTCTTTGCCAAGGCCAGGGCATACTGGGCATGCCTCCTTCTGCCTACTGGGGCAGGCTCAGGTTGTTCCTCCTCCGAGTCACGCTCTGCCTGTGATGGCCTTGGCAATGGTGGGGGGCTGTTTGTCCCGGCCCTATGCTGGTTCTTCTGCAGCTGTTTTTGCAGAATCATATTATGTAGCATAGCACATACCATGACAGTTTGGGTACATGTAGTTGGTGAGTACTGCAAGGCTCCACCAGATGTGTCCAGACACCAGAACCGTGACTTGAGCAGCCCAAACACATGGTCTATTACATTACGTGTTTGTGCGTGTGCCTCATTATGGTGTTCCTGTTCGGGTGTGTGTGTGTTTCTGATGGGTGTCATCAGCCACGGCTCCAGTGCATATCCTGCATCCCTCACTAGGTGACCATGTGGTATGTCCTCATTGGCAAATGTCTGGTACAGCTGCGTCAAATGCCAGATATGGGAATCATGGTAGCTCCCAGGGCAGCCAGCACACACATTCATTATTATGCCCTGGGCATCACACATGACCTGGCAGTTGATGGAGGGGAAGCCCTTGCGGTTAATGTAGGCCCTACCCCGCTCACCGGCTGGTGCTTTGATGCGTATGTGCGTGCAGTCTATTGCACCCACTACCTCAGGGTATTCCGCTATTTGCTGGAAGAGACGCATATTGCTGGCCCGTACCTCACGGGCATTGGGGAAATATACATGCTCACCGACATGTGCTGACATGGCATCCAGGAACTGGTGTAGTACCCTGGAGGCTGATGCCTGTGATATCCCCATCATATCACCAGTTGGTCTCTGGAAGGTACCTGTTGCTAGTATTCTTAGGCCAACACATACCTTGGTTTCCACTGGGATGGGTTCCCCTCTGTTGGTTCTGTGTGTGAGGTGTGGCCTGCACAGCTCAACAATTTTCTGCAGGAGGTCTCTGTCCACTCTATAGCGCTCCACTATCTCCAGCTCATGTAACCCTTGGTAGGTGACCCTGGGCCTGTACACTCTTCTCCGTCTCCTCACTGTGGGTTGTCTGGCAGCATTTGCATTGTCACCACCCTCAGCAAGTCTCCTATGTCTCCTTATAACAGCTATGGCAGCCCCTAGCATGTTTGGTCTGAGTGCAGCTTTTTCAGTTTTCACTTCTACTAGCTTACTCCTGTCTTGCAGTGTCTCTTGAGAGAAACATACAGCAATGCTGTTTGCAGTGTTTAAGTGCTGGGCTGGGCTTGTATTCTGCCTGTGTAATTGCCTGCTTCTAATTGTTTTCACCTGCTACCTCTACCAGTACCTCTACCAGTATTCCCTGCTAGTTTCCTACTATTTCTTCTGCTTCCTTTTTCCTCTCTGTTTCCTCAGGGGGTAGCAGCGCGCATACCAGTGAAAACACGCTCACAGTGGTTACCATGCGCGCACACATGCTTACACAGACTAGAATCTGCTTATTCAGATTAAAACACGCGCACACCAGCGCAAACAGGTTTACAGATCTTTAAACAGGCTCCTACATGCTTACTCTGCCTTACACGCGCGCACTCTGTCTTACTCGCGGCTCCCATCACACACACACGTGCATGCACGTACAGCAAGAAACTTTGGTGTTGGCCACAGTGTACACCTTCCATTTCTTGACTTTCCCATGCTTATCTGTTGACACTCCTCTTTTTATGCTGTGTGATTGACATCTTTCACATACCACTTTGCTCCAATGAGCTTGATTTCTTCCTGACATTCCCCCTGTGATGTCACCTATCTCCTACTCTGTTACTCCCCCATATCTAACTCTTACACTACATGGAATGTGCTCATTTGCTATGTGACAGTGTGATTCACTATCCTACCACTCATTTACATAGGATTGCCTACTAATGCTTAGTTACATGTCTTACACTCAGCTTCCCCCCTTAGCAACCACTAGACGGTGGCCATGTTGTTTTTGGTCTGCTAGTCCCTGCATTGCAAATCCATGCATTACATAAAACCCACATTTGTGGGTTTCAAACCTTTATTTTTCTGTTTTATATAGCGCAGCCCGTTTGCGTGGGGCTGCTCTGCGTTTAAACCTTGCCGATCGCCGGAAAAAAAAAATATTTTATTTCATGTTTGCATCGGGTTATCGTGCCAATGGCCACATATTTGGCCATTGGCATGCTGACTGCAACATTTGCACACTTTATTTGGAGCTGTCATGGCTCCATTGTGTTATTTGCAGTAACGTACTCAGTTGTCAACTGAGTACATTTCTGCACCTAACACGACTCTTACTCAGGCTGGTTTCAGCTTCATGGATCACTAATCTAACTCATTTGCATGCCTTTTGGCTGCAAGTGAGGTGATTAGCATATCCACGCCCTGCCCGTGTAAGAGTCGTTTTAGCTGGTCTCTTACACGGGATTTCTGGCTGTTCCTGGATCGCGATGGCTGCATGGAGTCTTACACGACTCTTAGACTCCATGCAAGCCATCGTGAATCCTGCCCATTGTGTTTCTTAAATATCCTGAATTCTTCATTTCTGTTAAATGGCTCCCTATTGAAATGTTGACACTTGAAATGTCAAGTGATAATAAGTTGTAAAAAAAAAAATATCAAAAACACAGGAGAAGAGTAAATTTCGAAAATCACCCTTCTTTACACTTCTTTTTGCGGGGGGGGGGGGTGGATAAGCCCACTGCACCCATCATACCCCTGAATTTATATATATATATATATATATATATATATATATATATATATATATATATATATATATATATATATATATATACCAATACCAGGATCACCATACCTCAGGAAAAAAGGGAACATTCCAAGAAATGGCATCTCGGACTTAGTATACTTAAGTCCAATTTTTGGTCATTCAGTCTCCTTATTTTGGGACTCGCTTTAGCAGGTCCTGTCATTTCAGTTACCCTACTGAATGTTACTCTAGGACTTTCAGAGCTTCTGATTCTAGTGCTTTTGACAGTTTTCCTTCAGTTCCTTTCACTCCTACGCACTGACAGAATCTTCCCTCACCTGGCCGCACTGTTTGAAATATTCTCCTTTATATCCTTTGCCAGCTTTCTTCACATACCTCTTTCTCCAACACCTTAAACTGTGTCTGTAGGAGCACACTGAATGCAGTTGTTACATAACAACCTAAACATTCCCAAATACTCTAAGTGCCAGCTTAACCTGCAGTGCCCAACAGACTCCCATAAACAGTAAAAAAGTACAGTTGTGTACACTTACCATAAATGACTAGTTCTAAATTATTTAGCCCACACCTCCAGCCACACATAGACCTCCTAACCCAGCACTTTATTAATTTACCAGTTGTAGCTGTGGTTGAATGAGGGACTGAGGTGATAAATTAGACTAGTTTCAAGGGAAAACTGAAGAGGAGACTTAGTGGAGCCGGGAATAATTTAACCCTAGCTAACCGGAGCCAAGAGGTATGAATACTCACCATATTCGATTTAGAAACAGATTTCTCCAAAAGGTCAAGATGCAAAAGATCCTTGCAGTGCCCAACAGACTCCCATAAACAGTAAAAAAGTACAGTTGTGTACATTTACCATAAATGACTAGTTATAAATTGTTTAGCCCACACCTCCAGCCACACATAGATCTACTAAACCAGCACTGGCAAAAAATACACATAAATACACAAAATCATACTCGGAGGCTCTAAATAAAAACCTGCAAAAGCATCAGAGACCTCCAAAGCAGACACCCAAACAACCTGCACTTCCCGTCACAAACCAGACAACACATAAAACACAAAATCAGTGTGCTGCACAATCACAGCCCTTATGGCGAAATAACATGCCTAACACACTAGTAATAGGTGACTCTATAGTCAGGCACACTGACGTCCCACTCACTATGCTGGACAAGCAGAAGGTTACTGTTAGCTGCCTGTCGGTAGCCAGAATCTGCCACACAACACAAGCACTCAGGTCACTGCAGAACAAGTACAAATATGACTCTCATTGTTCATGTTGGTGTGAATGACCTGAGACATACCTCCCTGGACTACATGAAAAGAGACATGGAAGAACTCTCTGATCATGTAACCCAGGCTGGTATGACCCTGACCCTGAGTGGCATCCTGCCCTCACCAAGAATGATACCTCAGTATAAAGAAAAAATGATCAATTTCAACAACTGGCTAAGCTTCTGGTGTCATTCAAAGGGGATCCAGTGTCTGTCTGCCTGGGACGACATGCTCAACAAGCCGCGTTGCTTCGCAAGAGATGGCTTGCACCTGTCACCCCTAGGCTTTCAAATACTGGCCAAGGCTCTTCTGCCCCCATAGTGCCTTTTTTAGGCAAGGCTCAAAAGTCAAACCACCTCCGTACACAGCACAATTAACAAAAAACTGAGGGTTATGCTACTCAACGCCAGGAGTTTAAATCTCAAAATGCACGCGCTCGAAGCACGCCTCAGTATGGAGAACGTCAATATCTGTGCAGTAACTGAAACCTGGTTCAAGGCTCCAGAGAGCACCCCAGCACTACCAGGCTACAACTCATACCGCACGTTTTGGCCACAGAACATGGACCGAAACACAAAAGGAGGGGGTGTATCCATATTCATCAAGGATACCTACACCTCCAGATTAGTGGCACAGCATAATACCTCTGAGATTGTCCATGTGCAACTAACATCGAGCAAATCTGCAATGCAAATTGTGGCCTGCTAAAGATCACCCTCCATAACCCAGAACCACCACTCTACCTTTCTGGAGACACTGGAAATCATGAAGTTCCTACCAAACACCCTGATACTGGGCGATTTCAATTACCCTACCATTAACTGGGAAAACTACTTGAGTACAAACTCCCAGGCCCAGCGCTTCCTGGAATTCATCAACTCAAATGCTCTGGATCAGCTGGTAAACTCCCCTACCAAAGGTGAAAACATATTCGACCTGGTCATCCCCAACATAACCCCCTACATCATGAGATGGGTTGCCAACTGGCTTACAGACAGAACTCACATGGTAAGAATAACAAACTCCATGTCCGACTCTAAACCAGTCACAAGTGGTGTCCCGCAAGGCTTGGTCCTGAGACCCCGACTTTTTGGCATATACTTCTCAGAAGTACAGGCAAACACAGGAGGACTATGGCTAATCAAGTTCACCAATGACTGCAAACTGGGAGCCATAATTGACTCTCCAGCTGACATGGACATCCTCCAAAAGGGCCTTACTGAGACGGACACCTGGTGTCAAAGTCATGGCCTCAAGCTAAATGCCAAAAAATGCATAGTCATCCCGTTTGGGAAAAACAAAACACCCACGAATTACCACATAGGTGGCAGCCCCTTTAATACAGAAGAGGTAATAAGAGATCTGGGGACCCAGGTAGATAGCAATCTCTCCTTTGACAATCATATTGCCAGAGTAGTTAGGAAATCCTTCTATGTGGCCCATCTAATTACTAAAGGGTTCGCATCTAGAAATAAAGAGGTTATAGTGCCCTTCTACTCGTCACTCATCAGACCCATCATAGAGTACAATGCCCCATTTGGGATGTACCTCACAAGACACTTTCAACAGCTGGAAAGAGCACAAAAATACCTCACCAGGAGGATTACTAGCCTCAAACATATGTCCTATGCAGCCTGACTGAAAAAACTCCGGCTGTACTCAGTGGCATATAGCTTACTCAGAGGTGATCTCTGCCTGACTTACAAAGCCATGTCCAACTCAGAATTGATGGACATGCTCCACCTAAAGAAATCCAAGTCACTGCGAGCCATGCGCTCTAGTGAGCTAAAACTCGCCACAACAATAAATAGAACATGCTGGAGGGATAGGTGCCTGTCACAAAGACTCCCCATGCTTTGGAACAAAATTCCAAACTACATTAGGCAGAGCCCCTCACTAACACTCTTCAAGAGAAGCCTTGACGAGTGGAAGGGTAACAGAAAATACACCCCTGGGATCACTTCAATGGCTCTGCTTGACAGAGGATCAGTTAATTAATCAATGGGACTGTGAAAGACGACGCACACTGGCTAGGCTTATAAATGCCCTAGGGCAGATAGCCTAGTACCTACCTATGAACCTATGAATCTAATGCTGCTGGATTAAATTCCTTAGAGCAGTAGCAATTGTTCTTTGAATATACGTACATGAAATCTTACCTTTTACTCCTTTTTTGTTTATTATTGCAATATACTGTAATTTTTATTATATTTTCTGATTTTATAATAAGGGCATGGCTGCAAAAAGGCTCCAGTATCTCAGTTCATCTACTTCCTAAATACATATTCATTTTTCATTTTTCTTTCATTCTGTGATCACCTGTTTAATCCAGCTTGAGGTTAGTGCAGAGGACTAAAGTTCTGTGTTACCACTGGGCCGCTTCCTTTGCCCACGGTACAGGATTTGATTCTTTCTACCTTTATGTGCCCACTGTATGACTTTGGATGATTCATTTACCCACAAAGTGTTCCCAGATTGCACCAGAAAATGGACAGTTGTGTCTATTCAGCTTACACAGCCAACACACAGGTAAAATAAAATCAATATTTAAAATGCTTAAAGTGTCAGTAGTGCATCCCTACCTTGGTTGTGGATTCTGTTCTCTTACCAGGTAGATGGTTTACTGATACTGCAGCACAGAATAATGGTGGTGCTGTACCCCTGAGTTTGTTGGCTTTTAAATGAGATGTTAAACTAAGGTGCCATCTGCCTGAGTTGGGCATAGCTCAGAAAGATGTAATAGAACACACAGCACTATTAAAAAAATTAGAGGTCCTTTATTTAACACACAGATAACATTATTTGCACATTTTAAAAAATGCACATATTTACAGGCACATACATAAACATTTCTATTTTTTTACTATTTATAATTTTTCTTTTAACATTCTCACTGTTATTCTCCCATAATAGGTTCATAGGGTCATAGGTTCATATGCTGGTAGTAAGCTATCGGCCCTAGGGCGTATACAAGCCTAGCCATAACCAATCCCCACTCCTTTTCCAAAACCATAATCTGATTTTTCACAACATAGTTGCCAAAATCCATTTCCCATTAAACAAAATTTCATTCAGTCTTTCATTCCAAATAAACCATATTACATAAAAATAAATTCCTATCTACCCTTCTCACATATACTTTCTTCTTCTTATTATTATAATATCCACACATAAACATAATCATATCTGTATTGTTTATATCAATAATATTCTCAAAACACAACTTTTTCCAGAGTTTCACCATTCCTTTACATTAAGAAAACATATTCTATTGTGTCTTCCTCCCCATAAAATAAACATACCCTAGGATTTACTAATCTTCCGTGCAAGACTAGATTAGTCTTACACAGAAACGTCAGTCTAAGAGTTTGACGGCAGCACACCATGCATATTAATGAGGGCGCGCTGCCTCAACTCCAAAGCTTACACGGAGCATGGACGAGTGTAGGGGGCATGTCGGACTGCCGAGCAGTCCAAAAATCCATGCCCCTGCATTGACAAAACCCAAGAAATGTTGAGTTACATGAGCGAGTCCGCTCACATGTGTACATTGTAACACTACACTCCCCCATATGTTAAACCTCGTACAAATTTAAAAATTAAAAGAAAATTTTTTTTATTTCCAATATAGCTGCCCGTATTTGCGCGTGTTTGCGCGGGATTGCCCATTGCTTAGCTACAGTTAGCAGTTTAGACACCGAAAAGGATAATAAGAAAAAAATATGCAAATTAAGCAAAATAACGATGGCGTAGTGGTTAGAGCCTTTGCACAAAGAGGAGGCATTCCAGGTTCGAGTCCCACTACTGCACGTTCCATTTTGTGTTGGAAATCTGTATACAAAAGTATTTCCTGACATTTATCATCTATAAGTTTTGTAAAAAGTATTCAAATGTTATATGTAGTAGTGAACGAATTATATATATATATCTATCTATATCTATATATATATATATATATATATATATATATATATATATATATATATATGAAGGTGAAATGGTTATGCATTCTGAGGCATGAGTAACTTATTTAAGCAATATAAAGCACTGCTAAGCACAATTTAGCAGTACTTAGCATATTTAAAACCAATTGATCGTAGCTGAGCAGCGCGTTAACAAGCACAATGTCTTTGTTCGTAGCTGCACACCACGCCAACCAGCGCAACTACAACGTATTTGCGCGTAGCTGCACACCGCACTAATCAGCGCAACATCGGGCAACGTCGAGCAAAGTCGAGCAACGTTGGACATCGGGCAAAGTTGAGCAAAGTCAGCTAAACATGGCCACACCTCCTTTACTGTACCTTAACCATTCAGGTCTGGCCAGTAGGAAAATAAAAAGCAGTGACAGGGCTCAAACTCAGGATACTGTGCACTAGTCACAGTACATAACCACTAAGCCATGACAGTATTTCATAACCATGCACTTTCAACAGACACATATATATCAAAGGAATATTAAACATTGCTAACATCAGCTAAACAGGTGTGCCTACGGCTGAGTTTTTTCAAAACTGGCCAATCACAAATAAGTGCGGGAAATGAGGCATATTTAAGCTCCACAGGTGGGAATACTTGCCATAACTGGTTGTAGCTCCCTTCTGCAGGCAGCATGGCCGGTGTTGGAGAAGGCACTCGATTTCGAGTGCAATGCTTGGGCATTGAGGAGACCAAAGTAATGGTTTGGCTCCTTGTCCATAATCATGAGGAAAGACTCCTGTGGGGCCAGTACCAGGGCACCCAATATAAAACGTAGGCCTGGAACAGTCTAGCTCATGATCTCACCAGTGCCACTGGTGTTCCTCGGACAGGTGAGCAGATCAGGCACCATTACTCTGACCTGAAGCGAAATAAGGAGGATCAACTGGACCAGTGGATCCAGGAGTCCCGTGCGATGCCTAATGCCCCAGTACTGAGTAAGTAGCCATTGTATTAAGTAGTTAAGAATTGCTATGCTTGTCTGTACTATGGATAGGTATGTCACAATATCACTGCATTTACTTCACAGCTGCAGGTGTCCGAGCTATGAATCAGTAAGCCCATGAAGATAGGTTGCAAAGGCTGCGTCATCAGGCAGGTTAGTAATTATTCTGCATGTACTGTTATATAAAATAAATGAGAGAGCCTTCAAAAAGTGTTTTAACCCAATAAATAAGGTGTAATAATCCTTTAATAAAAGTATAATTCCTGGAGTGTGTCTGTGTCAGTTCCTTTGATATGTTATTTTATTGTTGCATTTTACAAATAGTACTGTTGTATTAAGCAGTGTTAACCCACACTTGGGTAGGCACATATAATGTAGATGAAGGGAGTGCCAGTAGCTTTTATGCATATTTACAGCCCTCAACTGATGGTTCATGCCCAGCATGTACAGGTTAATCTGGCACATGAGTAGCTTGGTATTTTGTTCCCCAGAAATGTCAGTGTGTTGCCAGAAATGTAGGGAGCTGTTAACATATAACTGATACTTTCACCTGAACATATCTAGATAATTATATGAAAGTATTGC
Source organism: Protopterus annectens (assembly GCF_019279795.1). Taxonomy (NCBI): domain Eukaryota; kingdom Metazoa; phylum Chordata; order Ceratodontiformes; family Protopteridae; genus Protopterus; species Protopterus annectens. Next base: position 1,268,916,213 of record NC_056747.1, read on the forward strand.
TGTCAGTGTACCGTCTTAGCAGTAGTGTGTGTGAGCAACTCACAAAATATGTAGCAGTAATATCTGCATCTTGGACAGTTTGTATGTAAGATACAGCTCATGTATATAATGATCTAGCAAAATCCAGTTGCACAATATAAGGACATTGGGTAGTGTAATAATACATGCAAGTGACATATAACTACAGTTAATAGGAATGTAGTGAAAACTAGAAGGATATATAAGTTGTTAATTGAGCTATCCTTTTCCACCCTACTGTATGTGCATAAATAATGCAATTCCACACCTCAGTCGATATGTCTAATCTCAAAACATTTGTTGGGACATATGTTCTATTGGTTTATAAATAATTGCATTTATTTCTATGCATGTGCCCTGCTAAAATGCCACAATATTGGTGCCCTGTTGCCATCAATTCAACCTGCATGCTGTTGTAATGTCCACTATCATTCTATATATGCATGTGTTATGCTTGCTTTTTAACTGTTGGAAATCTGGTGTGTTGGGTTAATGGGAATACATCTGCATGCTGTTATAACTAATTGGGAATGCTGTTGACTGTTACTAACCCATATCTTTATTAAACCCTCCAAAACATAGTTCGTATGGGAAGGCCGGTCCCAGCGGACCCACCTGTCCCACCTCAGCTGGCCATGGCACCTGGCACCAGCAGGTCCGGTGCCCAGCCTGGGACCTCTTCCTCCATTGGCCCTGTGCCACCTTCAGGTGGAAGTGCTGCAAGGGATGGGGCTCAGCCCCCCCCATGCAAGCATGGGCAGAGGAGGGCCACCTATCACCCTTCGAACGGTCCGGGCTGTGGTGTGTAGAGAGATTGAATGTTCTGTTGCAGAACCTCTATGCCAGCTTGAGGCATGAGTGGCGCAACTCCCGGGTCAGCCTGTCCCTCCTACACAGCCCCCAGCACAGCCAACCTCTGGGCTGTGAAGGTGCAGTGGTGACTGCCCATGGGTGGGGACCTCAGTCCCACTGTTTCCATCTGTGGGTCATGGGCTTGCAATTTTCAAACATCCCTCCCCATCAAAGGTGTTCATCCACCACATGTGTCATATACCACCCCTGTATGCATCTTGTTTGTCTTTTCTGTTTACCTCCGCAACCTACCCCCCCAAATATACCTACTTCCCCTACCCCACATTCCACTCTCACCTGAAAAAAAAAGGGCAATCTGCTCCCAAAAATAAATTACGCCCCATACATAACTGCCCATTTTGCACACATGTCCACTGGACACATAAAATGTAATTTAATTGGCATTACAACATACTTTGTTGTCCTCACCCCTCTCTCAGGGGTTGAAGGTTTCATATCTACCTCCAAAGTTATTCCATATGCACAGCTGTTGCTGTTAAAGAAATGGGCAGCTATGGACCTTCCTTACACACATCCTGCACATCCCAAGCTACTTTCCATACTGTCTTTTCCTCTTTGTGCCCCTTTTTCACCACCTTCCTATCTCCCTATTTTTCTTTTAAAGAAATGAGCGCAAGGGTAAGCACAATTAAGCAGTAGTTAGTGGGTTTGCGCTTATGGAAGCATTGCTAAGCATCGCGCAAACCTGCTTACAACTGCTTAAAAGTGCCTTAGTCACCTCTGTCAGTCTCGAACCCTGGACCTTGTACACACTACACAGCATGAAGTACCACTAAGCCACGGTAGATATACAACAAGTTGGTGCTGAAATAAATATATCATGCATCAGAATGAGTAAATGTAAAGGAAAAATAGGAATGCCATACCACACAACTTGTTCTGTGGATCTTTACCAACAGTTGTTGTGGGATTACATTACATGACTGTGATAAGAGAAGCAGCCATTCCAGCAGGAAATAATGTTACACCATCGCTTTACAACCCCACACAGTATCACAGCAGGACAAACACTGGCATATCTGTTTAGGGCAGAGGCCATGCCTCCCAACTGTCCCTAATTTTCAGGGATGTCCCTGATTTTGACACAAATTTTAGCTCTGTCCCTCTGAATCCCTCCTATAACTAGTGACTTTGGCCAGAAAGGTGGTGAATTACACTTAATGAATAATGATAATAATTGAGTTAGACACTTCTTTTACTTCAGAAAAGGTGTATTAATTCATATGCTCTGATTCTCTCAATCTTTCAACATAATGGCACTAACATTTTAAAGGTGTCCCTGACTTTTTCCTTACTTTTCCCTGAGTCTGTTCAAATATGTACCTGAGTGTTTGAGAGGTCTGGCAGAGGCAGAAACACAGAGGCATATCAGCCTTTCTGCTGTTACACACTGTGCAAATAGCTTTGGAAGGAGTTTCGGAAGCATACCCTTATGTAGGAATACAACACTGAAATACAAATGGATGTAGCCATGTACTGGTAGCAACCACCTGTAACAATGCCATTGCTCTATTGCTGAAATGACCTGTGTGGTGCACAGACAAAAAATAACAGGCTATTCTCTGGCTACCATGTGGATAGGTCCACAGTTGGGGAGTTACACAGACAGATTACTTGCCTTGATAAACTAACATGGTACCAATTTGTTTTTGCTATAATAGTATGTATGGTCTATTTGCATAGCTGCACCTTGTTCACTACTGGTATTCATGTAATTGTGTTGTGTGTAGACAGCTCATACTAGTGTCTAATTATTTCTATATAATTGTGCTGTTACTAGTGGATAGAATCACATTAGAGAACCTCGACAGAGTGCTGCTCGCTATATTTTTATCTGTGACTGTATAACTGTTGTTCTTCCAATTGGCTCAGTATCTGCAAATACTAAGTAGTTGGTACATGGCATTGTCCAGCATGCGGTAGCTATTTGCTCAGTGTGTTTTTTATAATCTTTATAACATATATTTTCCATCTCAAAAGTGCTTACTCCTCTCTGTACTCTTCTTTTCTAGACCTAACACCACTCTTAAGTATTCAACTGTGGTACCACCTTTAACATTCTTGTAAGAAAAGCGCAGTCCGGGTCTGAACTGTCTGCAAACAGCTACAGTTAACTTTGAGTATGTGTCTACCTGTTTGAGCCAATATTCATTTTCCCCTGGAGAGCACTCTGCTTTGGTTGTAAGCAGCCCCCCCACCACACAGACACACACACACACACACACACACACACACACACACACACACACACACACACACACACACACACACACATCTTCCACTTTCTCTTATTCCCTTCTGTTAGCAAATAGTATCCGTAACTGATCAATATTGTGTGTTTGTAAATTTAAACTATGACCACAGTAGCCTACTGATACAAGGTTATCCTGTTTTTCCACCTGAGAAACTAAGAAATGACTTACAGTTTCAGAGCAGTCCTTGGTCAATTGTGATTGTTTCTTAACACATACTTGTCTTTGCTTTGTGATTTTTTCCAGCCCCTCATACGAGCAACTAACAGTGTCTCTACCCGCTTCGCTCCCCACCCTGCCCACTATTCCCTCCTGCCCCCGGTGGTCCCACCTTTATTGCACTCAAACCCCTCCCATCTTTCTAATAGCCAACCACAGCACTAACCCAACACTACCTCCTCCATCTTCCCACTACTATCACACCTCCTCAACTAACATGTACAAGCATACCTTACCTATGCTCACTGCATGCACTCTCCTTGCATATCTTACATCCTACCAAAGCTCCATCATTCCACCACTCAACCACTACCACTGTACTACTACTCACACCACCACTCATGTCTCACCCACACTCAGCTCCCCTCCCACCAGCTCAAGAACCATCCCTATGCACCCCCCATATATTCTACCAACTATATTACTCAAACATAAAGCATCCCTATAACTTAACATAGTAACCCTCCCACCATACCTATTACCCACAGAGCACAATCATAGTTTCCCTTATAAACAAACATATTCAAAAACTGAGAAAACTAATAATCTCATGCTTATCAAAACTAGCCCTAAGTGGAGACATCCACCCCAACCCTGGCCCTACCATCTCCAACCCCAATCTTCATAATCAGACTAGAAACCACAACTTCTCCCATATTACAGCCAGTATAGAAAGCCAAGTGACTTCCTTCTACTATGCCTAAATATTAGAAGTATATCCAACAAAGTCCATGAACTCCATGCCACCATAGACTTGTACTCCCCAGATATAGTCATCCTGACAGAAACCTGGCTAAAACCTCACATTACCAGTGAGCAAATACTCTCTACAGGTTACGGCATACTAAGAGTAGACCGGCTAAACAAAAAAGGAGGTGGTGTAGCTATAATATTTAAACGGCATCTAAACATCCAGATCTTAAAATCATCAGCTCCACAAATAGGCAATGAAAAAATAATATATACCAACCTCAAAATTAACCAAAACAAAACCATCAACATAATTGGATGCTACTTCCCACCTGGCCAAAACATCCCTCCCCTAGAAAACCTCCTCAGCTGGTCTACCCACCATCTCCCCCAAGAAACTATCTTCTTAGGTGATTTCAATATCGACTGGCAATCCTGTTCTGGCAACAATCCAACCCATCATGTACACCTTCATGGCTTCACTCAACTAGTCCAGTCACCAACCAGGATAAATAAAAACTCCACCAAGCACACAACCCCGGATTGGATACTAGTCAGTAAGAGCCCCCAGTCATATATAACAGGCTGCTTATCAGATAGCCTCAGTGATCACTCCCCAACATTCCTACTCAAAAAATACCTATACCAAGCTAAACCTGTCATCTACCGTCAAATACGTAAAAAACTAAACTTTAACCCACTCACATTCATCTCATCCCTCAAAGAATGTAACTGGCATCCTCTAAAGTACCTCAGTCTAGATGATGCAGTTGAATTTTTTAATACTACCTTCCTGAACATCCTTAATTACCATGCCCCCATAAGATTCTCCAGAACCAAAGCACAACCCTCCCCATGGCTACAGAAAACCACTAAGTCAGAAATGAAAAACAGGGATAAAGCCTGGGAGCACTGGCGCAAAACTAAAACCCCAACCCCCTCAGCTAGACAGAACTTCCTAGAACTACGCAATATTGTCAAAAAGCTAATAAAACAGGACAAATCCCAGTATTACCAGTCTGCCCTAGACTCCTCACAACATAGCCCCAAACAATTCTGGTCCTCTATAAACTCCATCCTCCACCCAGGTAAAGTCAGTACCCCTCCTCCTAACATCCCTCACTCCTCAGAAAATATTGCTACCCCATTCAACACACACTTCACCCAAACCATACTATCACTAGCTAAACAACACAACCCCCCTCCCCTCCAACTCACACCTTCAACTAGTAATCTCACCACTGCCTTCTCTTTTTCCCCTGTACCTACCTCCAACATAAAAAAACTCTTAACTAAACTTAAACCCACCAAATTAGCAGCAGACAGCCTCCCAAGTGAATACCTACAAATCGCAGCTGATGCTCTGGCCTACCCAGTATCCATCTTGATTAACCGATCTCTGTCAGGAAGTCACGTTCCCACACTGTGGAAAGTATCACATATAATTCCCCTCCACAAAGGCAGACCCTCCACAGAACTAAACAATTACCACCCCATAGCTATTCTCTCTCCACTCTCCAAAATACTAGAGAGATGCATACACTCTCAGGTCTCAGACTACCTCCTTACTAACAACCTCCTTTCCAGTACTCAGCATGGTTTCCGACCAAACCATAGCACCACCACTGCCTTGTTCTCCTTTACTAACACTATCCTTCAGCATAAAAACAATAGCTATCTCTCCTCTGCTACTTTCCTAGACCTATCTAAAGCATTTGACATGGTCCCACACAAACAACCTATCTCTGTCCTCAATAACCTATCCTTCTCACAATCGGTCACCAACTGGTTTCATAGTTACCTGTCTGACCGCCAACAATCCGTTGTATGGCAGAATGACATATCTCCCCAACTACCTGTCTCCATAGGGGTTCCCCAAGGATCCATCCTTGGACCCCTACTCTTCTTTGTTTACACCAATAATCTAGCCTCTGCCACCAAACATGGCACACTCATACAATATGCAGATGACTCGACCATCATCTGCTCAGTCCAGTCCCTACCAAAACTGCAAAAAGTCACACAGGAAGCCTTTTCCTCTGTTGAAACATGGTTATCCGATGCCCGATTAATATTCAACCCAAACAAAACTAAACTACTCATCTTCCAACACACCAAACATACTCAAAACAACTCTCACTTTAACATCACGGCAAAATACAACACCACTATATACCCAACTGAACACACCAAATTGCTAGGAGTAGAAATAGACAATAAACTAAAATTTGACATTCACATTTCCATGACTATAAAAAAAGTCCACAAAAAACTAGGAGCATTATACAGAAATAAGCAATTTCTCACCAAAGCAGCAAAGATTTCAATAGCAAATTCCCACCTTATCTCCACCCTACTTTATGCCTCTCCAATATATACCAACCTAAGGCAATGTGATCTAAACAAGGTAGAGACCTGCTACAACAAAATCGCCAAATTCGCCACAGGGACATCCTACCGTAGTCTCCACTGTCTCTCACTTGCTGAACTGGGCTGGCTTGAACTCCCTCACCTCCTTCAGTGGTATCAACTCTCACTCGCCCACAAACTAGTAAACTATCCACTAAATGTCCCATCCCTCCAGAATCTACTCCAACCCTATCGCACCACCAGACCACTAAGATCCAGCAGCAAAAATCACTTGCAGATCACTAAAGCCAATAACTCTGCTGGTGAAGCACTATTCTCTTGCGCCATAGCCAAATTATGGAACTCACTCCCACCCACAATTACCTCCGTACCATCATGCACCCACTTCAAAACTTTACTAAAAGTGCAACTAAAAACATACTGGCTATGCCCTTGCAACTCCCACTCTAATATCATCCACCCCATCCAACCACTACCTTTCTTTCCACTCCACTTACTACCTTGATTATAGCAAGCTCAGATGCTCATAAGCCAGTACTTATTATACAGCACGAACTTCTTCTTCTTGTAACATTTGTTAATGTCTGGTATGCACTTCACAGATAAAGATTCTAGTTGTCTACTGATGTACTATGCTCTTCATCTGTAAATATGTTGTAAGTAATTGCTATGTAAATTGTTAATCACTATGTAATCCAATGTAAATACTGTCTGTTTATTTTAACTATGGAGCTTTTCTCCCCGGGCCTCTGCTGAAAATGGACCTACGTCCAGTCGGACACTCCCGGTCAACAAATTTAAATAAATAAATAAATAAATAAACATGTACACAGCAACCCTGTAAGTCCAGCAAGATAAAATCCACACAATAATACTTACGCTGTCTGTACTTCTGCACCCCTACCCAAATGTAGAATATACCTGTGTGTGCAGGGTCTACCAAGGATGTAGGTAAGTATACTCACAGTACTGACGTGTCCAGTTTTTCTGAGCAGCTTGTGCTAATGTCAACACTATAAAAGCACAAACTGTTTAGAACTGAGTAAATGAATATTCACAGTATAGCAGTTTACAAACAATTCTTGTGCCAAAGGAATACAGCTCAATAACTAGCTTTGTAAGGCAGTTAATTGTAAAAGTTGAAAAGAAAGTACATCTTTCCATGTATCTTGGGGTAGCATTTTGAGGGGTGAGTACATTTCTACACTGACAAGTGGGTACTGGAAGCAGCAACATTAGGTCTGACTACAAAATGTAAATCTCTGGCTACACCCCTGGTGTCTGATATAAGAACTATACCAACCATCTGCCTTAATCAATGATGTCCACAGCAAACAAGGTTGATCTCCATCTTGGAAAGCTGAAAGGACCACACCTACCTGAGTTAGCTATTTATAGTACTGGGTTGCTATGACAGTGATTACTGCAATTACTACACAGCAGGCTGCATGCAATTAGCAAGTGGTGGCCACTAATTGGTGCAGAGGCCATCACATGCTCATGTGCAAATACTTTCAAAAGCAGGCTGCAATCTCTACCAACAAACTCAGTCACTCTATTGCAGAGACTGACAGAGAGAAATACAGAGAAAGAGAGAGAGAGAGAGAGAGAGAGAGACAGAGAAAAGGAAAAAGAAAAATAAATATTACCAAATCATACAAAGGAAAGGTATGTGACACATATGTATTTACTGGCATGTAGTAGATGTTATTGAAGAATAGTCTCCATAATGTGAGCCATGGCCTGAAGTTAAACGCCAAAAAATGTATAGTCATACCCTTCGGGAAAAACAAGGTAACCCCAAGCTACCATATAGGTGGCAATCCACTAAGCACAGAAGAGGTTATCAGGGACCTGGGGACCCAGGTTGACAGTGGCCTTTCTTTTGACACTCACATTGCTAAAGTAGTTAGAAAGACCTTCTACATTGCCCACCTGATCATGAAGGGATTCACATCCAGATCTAGTGAGGTCATTGTTCCCCTGTACTCTTCACTTATCAGACCAATGATCGAGTACAATGCCCCATTCGGGATGTATCTCACCCGACATCTGCAGCAATTGGAGAGACCCCAAAAGTTCCTCACCAAAAGGATAAAGGGACTCCAAAATCTGTCATATGCTGCCAGATTGAAGAAACTCCAGCTCTATTCAGTCGCATACCGTCTGCTCAGAGGTGACATGTGCCTGACATACAAGGCCATGTCCAACCCGGAATTAATGGACATGCTCCACCTCAAAAATCCAAATCCACCAAAACCACTAGAGCAAGCGACTTAAACCTTAGCACGGATATAAATAGGACGTGCTGGAGGGATAGATTTATCACTCAGAGACTCCCTATGCTGTGGAATAAAATCCCGGTCCATGTGAGGCAGAGCACCTCGCTGACTCTGTTCAAGAGAAATCTAGACCTGTGGATGGGAGATCGTAGGTTTACCCCGGGAATCATCTCTGGGTCACTGCTGGACAGAGGCACAACAAACTAATGGGCTCAGTATTTTTTCATATAAGGGGTGGCGTAAGCCACAATAATTTGGGCTAGGCTTATAAATGCCTTAGGGCAGATAGCCTAGTATAAACCTATGAACCTATGAACCTATATGTGGCAGCAGTACTTATTTATGCATAGATGTTCTGGTTAACTACTGCTATGGACAATACAGTGTGTACCTGTGGGCAGAGGGACATACCTGTGAAAGGTGTAGCTCAGCATCAAATGTCAAAGATCTGATCCATGTTATCTCTGTTCTGTACAGTAGTGTGGCCAATGGCTGTCGGGGGGATTAGCGCTGACATTATATAAACATGGGTGTGACAGAACAACACATGCATGATAGTCATATTAAAGTGCAGCTTAGCATTGGCAACTGCTGTAGCAGTCTAGTATGCTTATCTAGCATCTGTTGCCATATATACCCCCCTAATTTTAGTCTGTGTTCATATGTGACACCTGTTTTTGTTGCAGCAAGGCCCAACAGTTCCGCTGTGAGGTCCAGGGACTTACAACAGTGTGAACCTTGTGTGTGTATGCCACACACATACGGAGAAATATATATGTGTCATATATATTCACATCTTTATATGTGCATAGAGCAGGGGACATATTGCAACTGTTTGTGAAGGTTGGAGATATATATGTTGGTGAAGGTTAGTATGCGCATATTTGTATGTAGGTTTTAGTGTGTGACAAACAAGACAGCATACAGTGCTGGTATATTACATGTGGTGGTTAAACACTGTGGGTGGTTTGTTCACTTTGCAATGTTGAAGCCAGTGAGGCCTGCTAAAGCTACCTGGGCTGTGAACACATTCAATGCATTTATCCCAAGACTGTGCAATTTTATTACATTACTGTACACCTCACATCCTTTGTATAATTGATATTATCACTATGAAAGGTGAAATGTATATGTACCTACATATATATGTATATGTACACCAGTGGATGTGTATATGCATATATATATATATATATATATATATATATATATATATATATATATATATATATATACTCATACACACCTACATCTACTTGTTGCACTATGATGGTCAATGTGTTTGTGAATACGTCAAAGATATGTATCTGTGGGATAGCTTAGTGGGAAACTGTTTATGTCATGGTATTATGGGTTCTTGCTTTGATCCTAGCAAAAGCTGTGTATTCTGTTGCTAGGCAGAACAAGTGCTATTGCATACAGTGTGATTAAGTCCCTTGGTTTTAACTAGGGTGTGTCATTGGAGGCTAAAGCACTACATCTATGATTATTGATTGGTACTGATGTTGAATCCAAATCCTGTGTGTACTGTAGTTCTACTTGAAGCTCTGGGCCTGTACAGCAAAGTATGGTGTATGTCTACATTGCTTCCATCCACTGTTTTGTATGGTCCCTGTATTCATCACAGATTACATTTCTCAAGATTAAGGTTGTGTAAGTACTGACACACAGTACTGTATAGTACACACTGGAAACATATCTGGGTTGTCATACCTTTGTGTCCTGTAATTATGTCTGATGTGTGCGTGGGTATGTCTGTAACATGTCCTTTGACATATTTATTTATTTTATTTATTTATTGACATTTGTTAACCGGGTGTGTCCAACTGGGCTTGTGGCCCATTTTCAGTGGAGACCCGAGGAGAAAAGCTACAGTAATACATTTTAAAACAAGTAAAATTTTAAACAATTACTGATATAATAGCAGTTATAGCAAAATGATTCACATATTTTGGGATACATGCATAAAGTTAAAGTTGCATTAAAAAGAAGCTAAGTAACAATTTTACATTGATATAGTTCAATAGGTCAACAATTAACATTTTTTGTTCGTATAAAATTGTGCAAATGCATAGTAGACACATTGGAGAGAGAGGTGTAATGAGGTACTAAGTATGGTCCTTTTGAGGGTACATAAAGGGAAGGAAGACTAGGTAAGGTCATGGCAAGGGCAGGTTCTTGAATTGAGAAAATAAGCTTTTAGTTCATTTTTAAAGTGTGAGGTGTGGGAGATTGAACATAAGTCAAGGGGAAGTTTGTTCCAAGCATGGGCAAGGGAGTGTTTGTAGAGTAGTTTGCCTACTGACCTTTTTGGATGGTAGATATCAAGTAATTGTTGGTTAGAAGTATGGAGGGTCTGTGATGGGATGTAAATGGAGACTAAGAAAGATAGAGATGGACAGAAGGAGGGTTTATAAAGAATAGAGTGTAGTATATGAAATTGATAAGATAGCAGAAACTGGGGAAGTTCAAGCCATTGAAGAGAGTTTAAAGAAATGCAGTGGTGTGAGTTAGTAATGAATCTGGCTGTTTCATGGTAAGTCTATGGCAGTTTGTTTAGAGTGGAGGCCTGGTTATTGGTAAGAACTGGGGCAGCGTATAAGGGGGGGGGGAGTGCCTGGCCCAGGGTAAGTCTAGATTCAGGGGTTAGGAATTTTTTGTTCCAATATAGCAGACCTAGTTTCTGGTTTGTTTTTTTTATACATTGGAGTATGTGTAGGTTGAACTTGAGTTCGTCATTGATAATGACCCCTAGGAGTTTTGTGTGGGTGTCAGGTTGGATAGTTGTATTATTAGAAGATGTAATAAAAAAGGAGGTTTTGTGATGAGAAAGAGAACGGGGAAGGAAAAGTAGGAGCTTGGTCTTTTTGGGATTTAGGATCAATAGGTTGTGAGAGAGTCATTGTTCAGTGGATAGTAGGGCCTGTTGGGTCAGGGAGTATAGTTCAGGAATGTTATTTGAGATGGATATAAATGTGGAGTCGTTGGCATACTGAATAAGGGAGGATTCTTTGCATGAGGTGTAAAGATCATTGGTGAAGATGTTAAACAAAAGGGGCCCCAAGAAGGAGTCTTGGGAAACACCAGTGGAGATGGGAAGGAAAGGTGAGGAGGATGAGAGCCATTTGACAGATTGTTCCCTGCCAGATAGGTAACTATTAAACCAGGCAAGTGCGGAGGGGGATAGGTGGAGATTTGCAAGTTTGGATAGTAGTAGAGGATGAGAGACAGTATCGAAGGCTTTTGAGAGATCTAGGAAGAGATCTGTGTGGTAAAACATATAACTGCATATATAGCAACATTCATAGTGTACTACAGCAGTATGCAACCTATATTCCCAATTGTGCACATATTTTGGACACGGGTTTGCCATTAACAAGTTGTGTGGTATAATAGTAATACATTTACTGGACCTTACACTCATTGTGATGGATGATATATTTCTTTACACTTCAGCTTGATATATATCTGCTGTGGCTAGGTGGTGCATCGTGTTGCATACAGTGTGCGAGGTACTCCTGTATAGTCTTATATAGTGATTTTATTTTTTGCTGTTCAGAACATGAGCCAGGCACTTCCAAGCAGTTGTGGGGTGAGCAGTAATAAGTGGCAGTTAAAGTGCTTCACTCTTGGTTAGCTAATATGTTGCTATATATGGCAGTTCAGTGATATCTGTACTGTATAATGCAAAATGTGCCATATGACTTGCTCGGACATATTTTCATATTTATGTCTTCCAGGGATCATGGCACATCACAGGAACCCCACTTACAGTAGTGTTGAAGATGACATAATTACTACCAGTATGATTCAGCACTACAGTCTCATGTTCTCACGAACCAACCAGGACCAGCAGGAGCATACTGCAATGTGGCAAGATGCTGTTCACAGGGTAAATGAAGTAGGCCTGCATAACCGGACATATGAGCAGGTACGGCACCACTGCAGTGATCTTCTCAGACATGTCCATCAGCGTGCTGCTGATGTGTGGAGACAACAGCTTGCAACAGGAGGTGGTGTTAATATCCATCCCCCCCTCACCAGATTGAAGGAGCTGCTCCTGAGCCTGGTGGCACCTGCCCAACAACAACAGCAGCAGACATACACTATGATGGAGGTTGGAGACACCCAGCAAGTACACATGGAGCATGCAGGTAACATGGCATATCTGTAGACTACTGTTATCTGTATTGGTAGATCATGCATATGTGAGATGTGGAGTGTGTCGTTCAAAGATGTGGAGCCTGTTGTTGTGCAATACTGATCATTTGGAACATAATCTGTAGCCCTGTGAATGTAAACTGTTGTACTGTAAGATTGCAAACACACAGTAGCAATGCCACAGTTGTGGCCACTGACAAACTGTCTCATCTCTATGTAGGTCCCTCTGGGGTGACATCAAGGCAGTGGACAGATGCTGGTGAGTGTGTTCTACATTTATTATTGTAAATAAAATGTGCATGTCATAGTTAAGGTGTAGGCCATGTACACATGTAACACACCTACCCATAATGCATGCTGTGCATGTTTGGTGTAAGACCACACACATCTCACTAATGTGATTAGCTGCCTCAAACACATGCAATACCCAGACCATCTCAAACAAATGTGGCTAGACTGTAGTGACCATTGGATAGGCACAGTTGATACTCAACATGCACATAATATACACATCTATGTCATACACAGAGCATTTTAACATGCTACACATAAAGGATTCCCAAACCCTCTGTAAAGACACACTCCAGTATCTAAAATCTCATCCACACATTACACATAATATACCTGAGGGGTAGAGGCCTATCATGGGGAATTTAAACACTCTGCAACACACTACACATTCATGTCAAGGAATGCTCCTTATTGGCCTCCTTACAAACTCATGTAACAACTGTTCGTGAAATGGTGAATGTAGCCAAGGTAGTACAGTTCTGGTACAGCATGAGTAGTGCTGGTTTGGGAAACATTTGTAGCCTTTAGTGACCACATGATGCTTCATGATGATGGCCTATGGTACTATGCCCCATCCAGTTATTGTAACCACAGTACTACACGCAGCTCTCATTGCTATACACCCTGCTGTACACCTTAATGTTGCATGTGTGCACACATATGCACCTCTAAACAATATGTGTACCAATCAACTTTTGCACAACTGACACATATATGTCTTGTCATGCTATTGAGTTTTGAATACCTGCACAGCAATGTTGTGTCCATGTATGCATTATGTTTCAGGGGAGGCCCATCACCTAATAACAAAACACATGCATCAAAGCCATGTATACTGTTAGTAACAAGGACTGTGTACACTTGCACTGCATGCTGTTGAGCAACACATGTCCTGCATGCTATATGTGATATGACTGTTTTGCTTGTGATTTTGTACCCCACCATCACCTGCTATTATGTATGATCTGAGATCGCTGGTGTTGTGTGTGTCTGCTTTAGGGAGGAGTGTATTTTTGTGTGTGTGTGCATGTGTGCATGTGTGCATGTGTGCATGTGGTCTGACATCATGTTCAGGTCTTAAAGTGTGATTCCTGTTTTCCTCACACAGGTGCTGAGGTGGGGCTGGTTCAGTACAGCAGGGAACCTGATGCCACTGAGACAGACAGTGATCATGAAGATAGGTGTGTTGAGGCAAAGGCAGGTTAGTCAGGGTCTGTTGTTGGGCCACCAATTGACAGTACACAAGTCTCCACCCCATCCATGCACACAGTCATACTGCCTGTACATCCATCATCACCATTGCCCTTAGCTGAGGGACAGTGTATGGTTGGCACTGGCCAGGACAGTGTGGTATCTATGGCACGTGTATCAGGACACAGCAGCCATAGCCAGATGTCTGGAATGGTACCACATAGGCAGATCCCCAGGGGTTCTCATCAGAGCACTGCTGGTCATCATGCCCCTGGCAGACATGCCACACCTCTTTCTACCACACACATGTTCCAGGCTGTCATGGAGGCACAGACATGAATGGAGCAGTACATCAGACAGGCACTAAGGGCACAGAGGGCTCATAACACCTCTGTAATTGACAGTATCCATGACCTAGTAGGTGCCATACATAATTACACTGAGGTCATTGATAGACGTTAGGGTGAGACATTGGATGTCCTCCACAATGTCATGTCCATGTGTCAGGACAGTGGAAGATGGATGAGACATTGACATGGACGTATGCCAGCAACATCAGCAGCTGGAGGTCGCCGTGGACGTCCAGCAAGTCACAGCTGCTCCCGTAGTGCCAGTACCAGCTCCAACAATGTTGGGGGGGCTGTCCATAGACCGTCCTAGAAGACCATGTGCAAGTGGCTCTGGCCAGTCCCAGCAGGGACCTGGATCCAGTGGACATATGTCAACCTCTTCAGATAGTACCCAGTCTGGATTAGTACCTGATACTGTCTGTAGCACCCCTGCCAGGCACAGGTTCCATATCCATGGCCAGAGATGGTGATCTGTAAAGCCTGCCCAGGTACAGTCTGTAGCTGTCTCACAAATCCTCGTATATGGCAGACATATGGTGGAACTGTGTACATGCAGACACACACACACATAAACCAGAAACCTAGGGCAAACACATACCCGCACATATTACATCAACATTGGCCCATAACAGTACTCATGGCCCTTACACACACATGTCGATTGTATGGCTCAGTGTAGGCCTCTGGCAAACCAACAACACACCCTGATCTTACCAGCGAGGGGGTTTACCTCTGGTGTGAAACAATGATCCCCCATGTTGATGATGATCAGGTCCAGTATGTTGTCACCTCTAGAGGGCGTGGTGACCAGCTGTTCCAGGGCATTTGAGTTTATAAACTCTAGGAAGCATTGGGCAAAGGAGTTTGTACTTGAGTAATTCTCCCAGTCAATGTTTGGGTAGTTGAAATCTCCTAATATCATGGTGTTTGGTAGGACCTTTATATTTTCCAGTGTTCTTAGGAATGCTGAGTGAGGGTCCTGAGACAAGGTAGGTGATCTGTAGCAGGCTACGATCTGATAAGCAGCTTTGCTTACTGTTAGTTGCACTTGGATGGTTTCTGAGGCCTCGTGCTGTGCCACTAACCTGGAGGTGTGGGTATCCTTTATGAAAATGGATACACCCCCCTTGTATTTTGATCCAGGTTTTTGGGGCTGAAACTTGGAGAGATTGGGATTTCTTTAAGTGGAGCATGTCCAACAGCTCTGTATTTGACATAGCTTTGTATGTTAGGCAGAGATCACCTCTGAGTAGGCGATATGCGTCAGAGTAAAGCTGGAGTGTTTTGAGACGGTCTGTGTAGGGCATGTATTGGAGGCCACTAATCCTCTTTGTGAGGTATTTCTGCAGGCTTTCCAGTTGTTGTAGATGTCTTGTGAGGTACATACCAAAAGGGGCATTATACTCTATAACGGATCTAATGAGTGATGAGTAGAGGGGATCAATGACCTCTTTTTTTCTACATGAGAAACCTTTTGTGATGAGGTGTGCCACGGAGAAGGATTTCCTGACTACTGTGTTGATGTGATTATCAAAGGAGAGTCTACTGACCACCTGTGTCTTAAGGTCTCTTATCACACTTTCAGTGTTAAGTATACTACCGCCTATGTTGTAGTTCATGGGTACAGAGTTTTTAACAAAGGGGATGACAATGCACTTTTTGGCATTGAGCTTGTCTCAGTGAGGCCCTTTTGTAGTATGTCCACATCATTAGTAGTTTCGATTATGGCTCCTTGTTTGCAGTCATCTGGGAACTTCATTAGCCAAAGACCTTATGTGTTAGCCTGTACTTCAGAGAAGTAGATACGAAACAGGAGAGGACCCAGAACTGAACCCTGTGGTACTCCACTTGTCACTGGTCTGAAGTCAAATTTGGAGTCTGCTGCTTTCACAGTGTGGGTTCTGTCAGTGACCCAGTTGGCAACCCATCTTGTGACAGGGATTTATACCTAGTTTAGTGAGGTTTATCTATAATTCCAGAGTGGGGGATGGTGTTGAAAGCCTTGGCAAGATCTAGATAGGCTGTGTGAACCACCTTACCCTTGTCTATGGCTTTGGTGACTGCTTCAAAGAAGTCTATCAGGTTTAGGAGACATGATATGCCTTTTCCAAACCCAAAATGGTTGTGGTCCAGAGTTTGGAGATTGCCAGTGTCTTTGTTTATAAGTTCCATGATGATACGTTCCATGGCCTTGCAGACCAGTCTCATCAGGCTAATTGGGCACTAGTTCCCGGGGTCCGTGGTAGCTCCCCCCTTGTGTAGTGGGATAACTGCTGCTGTGTGCTATTCAACAGGCACAAAGCCTGAGGTGAGGCTATGATTGAACATGGTACTTAGGTGTGGTGCCAATTCGTTCTGTAGTTCGTGTAGAACGCAGCCTGGGATGTTATCTGGTCCCATGGATGCTGTGTTCCTGGCTTTGGAGAATGGCTTTTACCTGTGCAGCCGTGATGACAGCAACTTGGAGCTTTAATCCCCGGGCCTCCACTGAAAATGGACACGCATCCAGTCAGACTATCCTGGTCAACAAATGTAAAATAAATAAAATAAAATAAACTTTGCATTCTTCTGGTATAGAGATGGGCTCTTTCATGGGTGAGGGGAGGATAAAGTTAGCACTGATCCTATCTGCCAGGATATTGGCAATATCAGTTGGGTCTGTATATTTAGTGCCATTGTGCTGTAACTCAGAGCAGATCTGAGTGTTACCATTGTGATTCTTGACATAGCTATAGAATGCTTTGTGATTGTCTTTAGAATCAGTGGCAATTTTGTTTTTGTAACTAGCTTTGGAGGATTTTATCAGGGATTGCAGCTTCTTACTGAGGCTGACCAGGGAGCTCCTCCACTCATGGGTTTTACCCTCTTTTTCAACAGTTTCTTCCTTCTGTTGTGCAGTTTGTTTATGGCAGGGGACCACCAGATTGGCTTCCATTCTTGGAGGATAGCGTCTTGGTTCTGTTTGGGATAGCATGATCCATGCACTCATGTAAGTGCTTATAAAGTGCAATTGTGTAGGATTCAGTAGTTGTAACTATATTGTTCATCTGCATGGTTGTCCTAAAGTTCACCACTTCTGTCTTAAGAATCATGAAGTTGTCTTTGGAGATATTTTTTAACATGGTTTCCTTAATGGGGGGTGGGGGCTGAATGTGGATATGTAGGGTAATTAGCTTATGGTCAGATTGGGCCAATGAGGTGTTGACTTCAGGTGTGGAACACCGGTCACTCAGGACAAACCAAACCCCGTAACCACCACAAATAATCCCAAAGTGAGCTAAATGCTACTCATTGCAAGAAGCCTCAGCCTCCAGATGCACACACTCGAGGCACTTCTCAGTATGGAGAATATTGATATTTGTGCAGTGACAGAAACCTAGTTCAAGGCTCCAGAGAGCACACCAGCACTACCAGGATACTACTCATTCCATACCTTCCAGCATCAGAACCTTTATCATAGCACATAGGGTGGGGATGTATCTCATATTCATCAAGGATACTTACACCTCTCTTTATATGCTTTCTACAGGATATGTACCCATAGAATATTGCACAGCAATGTTCTTCCCACTCCACAGGGGTGGGGCCACAAAAGACCCTTGGCATTCATACTCTAGGAACCTGACTTGTCTGATCTGCAAGGTAGTGGAGCCAATCATAATGGAAGTAAACAATAAAAACATTGGGAACCTTTACATAGTTGAGCACACCCAGTTTGGCTTCGTCAAATGCAGATTACTCCTCCTGAACTGGGTGGATTTCTTTGAGACAGTTACCCAGGCTATAGATGACTGAAATGAGCTCCACACAGCCTACCTATACCTCACTAAGGCCTATGACACAATTCCCCAGTCAGGTATCATAGATGAACTCACCAACCTGGGCATGAATCCATACATCACAAGATGGATTGCAAACTGGCTCACAGATAGATCCCACAAATTAAGAGTTGCTGGCTACATGTCAGACTCTACACTGGTAACAACTGGTGTCCCCCAGGGTTCAGTCCTGGGTTCCCTCCTGTTTGGTATAGATTTCTCAAAAGTACATGCCAACACAGGAGGGTTGTGGTTGACTAAGTTTGCTGGGAACTGTAAAGTGTTTGCCATAATAGATTACCCAGATGACACAAATATTCTCCAGAAGGGACTCTATGAGACAGATGTGTGGTGTCAGAATCATGGCCTCAAGCTCAATGTGGAAGAATGCATAGTAATCCCCTTTGGTGAAAACAAAGTACCCACAAACTACCACATAGGTGTTACCCCCTTAAAACTGACAAGGTAATAAGGGATCTGGGGACACAAGTAGATAGTCATCTTTCCTTTGACAACCATGTTACCAAAGTGATTGGGAAATCCTATGTGGCTCACCTAATCAACAAAGGGTTTGCATTAGGATCAAAAGAGGTAGTGGTGGCCCTCTACTCTTATGTCATCAGACCCATCATTGAGTACAATGCACCGTTTTGGATGTATTCAACTAAGCATATCCAGCAGCTGTAGAGACCACAGAGGTACCTCACTAAGAGGATTACTGGCCTCACACAGTTGTGTTATGCAACACAACTGGTAAAACTAAATCTGTTCTCTGTTGCGTGCCACCTACTCAGAGGCACACTCTGCCTAACATACAGAGCTGTGTCCAGCACATAACTGTTGAACATGCTCCATCTACGGATAACAAAATTGAGTCGCACTACACACTCCAGGGATATGAACCTCATCACAACAATGAATACACCATGCTGGTGGGATAGAGTACCATCCCGGACACTTGCCTTACTGTGGAACAGAGTCCCAATGTACATCAGACAGAGCCCTCGCTGACATTCTTCAATAGGAACCTTGATGAGTGGATGGGAAACAGACAATTCACGCCAGGCATCACATCAGCAGCCCCACTATAAAGGGGATTAGGGTGCTAACTATTAGAACTAGGGCTTGGTAGACTACCCAACGGGGTGGTGAAAGCTGCACAACTTGCCTAGGCTAATATATGCCTTTGTGAAGATAGTCTACTACATACCTATGAACTTATGTGACAGGTACATGTCTACAGATAGTAGATGTGTACTTCATTGTACAGTCATTTTGTACATCAGGCACATGGACCACATACACTGTAATGCTTACAGATACTGGTGGCTGTTACGTACAGTGGGTGAGATGTGCACCTCATGTCTTTTGTGCCATTGGGATGTGTGCTGGCTGGGACAGTCCTGGATGGCTCCCTGTCATGGTCACTCTCTTACACACATCTCTGCCCATCCATCTTTGGCTTATTATACTGTGTTCCCCCTACATGTATACACATATATATATATATATATATATATATATATATATATATATATATATATATATATATAGATATATATGTACATAGCTAGGTAATAGGCTATCTGCCTGAAGGCATATATTAGTATGGCTAGAGTGTGCAGCTATCACCACACATGGGGTTAGTTCCCTAGGCCTCTGTGTAGTAGAGCTGATGAAGTGATCCATGGTGTGACAGTTCAGTTTCACATACAGTCATCAAGGCTCCTCTGGAACAGTGTTAGTTAGGGCCTCAGCTTAATGTAGGTTGTGAGCCTGTTCCAAAGCAAGGGAAGTCTGTGAGTTAGTAATATATCCCTCCAACATGTTCTATTTATTGTTGTGATGATGATATCCCTAGAGCATGTAGCACAGTGAGTTTGGGTTTACTTCAGATAGTGCATGTACATCAGTTCTGCATTGGACATGGACCTGTCTGTTGGGCAGAGATCACCTGAGTAGACAGTATGCAACAGAGTACAGATTGAGTTAAATTCAGTCTTGTTGCATTGGGCAACTGTTTGAGGCCATTAATCCTCTTGTTGAAGTACTTCAGTGGTCTTTCCAGCTGCTGAAGGTGCCTAGTCAGATTCATTGCAAGTGTGCCATGATACTCTCTGATGTGTCTGATGACTGATGAGTAGAGGGAACCTCCTTTGACCTACATGTAAAGACCTTTTCAGTTTGTGGGAACACATAGCATGATTTTCTAACCACTTTGTGAATGTGTTTCTGGAAGTAGAGATGACTATCCACATGTGTCCATAGATCCCTTATTATTACCTCCATATTTAGGGTGTTGGCACCTATGTGGTATTTGTATGACTGTAGCTGGAGGCCATAATTTTGACACCACATCTGTCTGACTGAGACCCTTTTTAAAGATGTCTCTGTTGTCCCAAACATCAGTTATGACAACCTTTTTGCAGTCATCCACAGACTTTGCTAAACATGTGTTTGACTGTATTTCTGAAAAGTATACACCAGACAGGAAGGGTCCCAGGACTGAGCCATGGGGGACAGCAGTTGTTAACAGCTTGAACAGGAGACCACAATTCTTACCTTGTGGGATCTATCTGTGCCTCAG
This sequence comes from Protopterus annectens, assembly GCF_019279795.1. Classification (NCBI taxonomy): domain Eukaryota; kingdom Metazoa; phylum Chordata; order Ceratodontiformes; family Protopteridae; genus Protopterus; species Protopterus annectens. Next base: position 1,268,937,315 of record NC_056747.1, read on the forward strand.
TTGGCAGTCCATCAGATGACATATGTGTTTATGCACAGGTTGTTGATTCTGTGGATACGACATGTGTGTGGGATTTTGGAAAAGGGATTTTCAAGGTCTCTGTAGGCCATGTGGAGCTCATTTTATTGATGTATGTTCTGGGTAACTGCCTTGAAAACTGTCTCACAGGTTTAGGAACCATGATCTGCCCCTTACCAAACAACAATGGATAGGGTTGGGTGTTTGTAGGCTCCCAATAGCTCTGTCTATGAGTTCCATAATGATGGACTCCATGGCCTTGCAGATTAGGCTTATTAGGCTTATAAGACTATAGTTCCCATGGTGTGTTGTGCACCGACACTTGTGGAGTGTGCCAAACGTTGCTGTAACCCATTCAACAGTTTCATATCCTGTACAGAGGGTGAGTCTCAACAGACTGTTTAGGTGCAGGGTCTGTTTGTTTTGGAGTTCACATATGACACAGCCAGGGAAACCATGTCATCCCACAGATGCCGTGTTTTTAGGTTTGGATAGAGCTGTTTAACCATTGTATATGTGATTTCTGGGTTTTCACAATCTCCAGGTATGGTAATGGGCCCTTTTGTCAGTGAGAGGGGGTAAATATGTATGAACCTGTCTGACAAGATGTTGGCAATGTCAGTCATGTACATCTATTCATTTACACTTTGCACTGACTCAGAACATATATGAGTTTACATTGATATTTATGACATAGCGAAAGAAAGCTTCATGGTTCTCTATGGTCTCTTTGGCAATATTTTTGCCAGAACATGGCTTGGATAATGTTAAAAGTGCTCATTGTTTCTTGATGATACTGATCGGAGATTTATTGATCTTCTTTGCATTTTCACTTTCATTGAACAACTTAAGTACTTGTAGTACATAGTTTGATTATGACAGGGGTCCAATGTATTATATGGGTCTGTTTTCATATCACTGTGTGCGCAAGGCAGAATTGGTGAATAGTGACATGTCTGGAGTAAGAACTGCAACTGCCAGATATGTGTGGCCCACTGCTCTACTCTGCCAGATATGTGTGGCCCACTGCTCTACTCAGATATGGCCTAAGTGTGTGAGCATGCCCAGTATGACCTTTCAGTATGTTGCTGACTGAAATTTGTTAAATTTGTTTAAGTATGTGAGCATGCCCACTATGGGCATATATACTACATGTTTGTGAAAAATCAAGTTGGTTTTTACTTCAGGGCTCACCTTTGTGTTGTACATTGACAGGAAGCATGCTGTGCCTGCAGGGCTTCCATGAGTCAATTTGCATAGACTTATCAACATTTCTACATACAGGGTGGACAGCTATTATTTGTACATTTCTACCTGGGGGGCACACCTGATTGTTACTGTGGGTGTACATAGGATGAGTGGTACACCTGACACTTACACATTTGCACTGCTATGTCAGGTACTCCATTTCAATCTGTACTGTTGCCTATTGTACTGGCTTGAGGCATACCACTGTACTACAGACATTAGCTTCCAATTACAAGCATATTAGTTTGTGACTTCATAGCCTACCCAACCCACATCACACTGCCTGGCCTGCTATCTGTCTGCATAGGCCTGGGGGGAGGTTACACATATGCCTCTTCAGAGGGCAGGATACAGCATTTGTTTGTGTTTGCGTTTGTCTACAATTGTCCTGCTGGCTGTGACTGTTAGGTATGTGACCCCCCCCCAACTGGTATGTGTGAGTGAGTTAAGTTGTGTCTGTGCCAGTGAAATGCTGTCAAGGCTTAGTGGTTCAGTATTGTGACTATAGTGCACAGTATCCTGAGTTCGAACCCTGTCACTGATTTTTATTTTCCTGGTGGGCAGACCTGACTGGTTAAGGAACAGTAAAGCAGGTGTGAGCATGTTTACCCAACTTTGCTCAACTTTGCCCGACTTTGCCCAGCAGTGCCCGACTTTGCCCAACATTGCCCAACCTTGCCTGACGTTGCCCGATGTTGCACTGGTTAGTGTGGTGCGCAGCTATGTGCAGTTGTATTTAAATATGCTCAATACTGGTAAATTTTGCTTAGCAGTGTTTTATATTGCTTAAAATAGGGACTCATGCCTCAGGTGGTGCTGCAGGGCTGCCTATGTCGGATGCACATATTACACTCCCTATACATGTTTGAAACAGGTAGTGTCAAGTTAGGCATCCCGTTTACTGTTTGTGTGAGTCAGAGAGAGGTGTCATTTCCAGGGTTCCTACTGAGTCAGTGTATGAGCTATGCATTGCCTCTTTGCCAAGGCCAGGGCATGCTGGGCATGCCTCCTTCTGTCTACTGGGGCAGGCTCAGGTTGTTCCTCCTCCGAGTCATGCTGTGCCTGTGCAGGCCTTGACAATTGTGGGGGGCTGTTTGGCCCTGCCCCATGTTGTTCCTGCTGCAGCTGTTTCCACAGGATCATATTGTGTAGCATGGCACATACCATGACAATTTGGGTACATGTAGTTGGTGAGTACTGCAAGGCTCCACCCGATGTGTCCAGGCACCGAAACCATGGCTTGACCTTCCCAAACACACGTTCAAGTATGTTTCTTGTTTGTGTGTGTGCCTCATTATGGAGTTCTTGTTCGGGTGTGTGTGCATTTCTGATGGGTGTCATCAGCCACGGCTCCAGTGCGTAACCAGCATCCCCCACTAGGTGACCATCAGGGATGCCCCCATTGGCAAATCTTTGGTACAGCTGCGTCAGATGCCAGATGTGGGAATCGTGATAACTTCCAGGGCAGCCAGCCCACACATTCATTATTATGCCCTGGGCATTGCACATGACCTGGCAGTTGATGGAGGGGAAGCCCTTGCAGTTGATGTTGACCCTACCCTACTCACCGGGTGGTGCTTTGATGTGTATGTGCGTGCAGTCTATTGCACCCACTACCTCAGGGTATTCTGCTATTTGGTGGAAAAGATGCATATTGCTGGCCAATGCCTCATAGGAATTGAGGAAATATACGTGCTCACCGACATGTGCTGATATGGCATCCAGGAAATGGTGCAGTACCCTGGATGCTGATGCCTGTGAAATCCCCATCATATCACCAGTTGGTCTCTGGAAGGTACCTGTAGCTAGTATTCTTAGGCCAACACATACCTTGGTATCCACTGGGATGGGTTCCCCTCTGTTGGTTCTGTGTGTGAGGCGTGGCTGGCACAGCACAACAATTTGCTGCAGGAGGTCTCTGTCCACCCTATAGCGCTCCACTATCTCCAGCTCATGTAGCCCCTGGTAGGTTACCCTGGGTCTGTACACTCTTCTCCGTCTCCTCACTGTGGGTTGCTCAGCAGCATTCACAACATCACCACCCTCAGCACCTTGCACATGTTGGTTTATGATAGCAAGAGCAGCCCCTAACATTTTGTCTGACTTTAAAGTTTTTAAGTTTTCCCTCATTGTATACTGCAGTGTTGCAGAGTTCTTTGGAAAAAACAGGGAAGAATGCTGTTTGCAGAGTTTAAAGTGCTGGGCTAGTCTGCTACCTGTGTAATTGGCTGATTCTGATATATTTCACCTGGCAGCTTTGCTAGTTCTCCTTGGTTAACTTCCTACTACTTCTTTTCCTTCCTTTTCCCCTTCTGTTTCCGCCCAGGGCAGTGCCACTCAAACAAGCGCACACGCGCCCACACGAGCACACACACATGCGCACACACTGTGTGCATGTTTGCAAGAAATTTCAGATATATTCACGGTGTATGCCTTTGGTTTCTGGTTTTCAAAAAGGACAACTGTAGACACGCCTCTTGCAATACTGAGCAACTCAGGGCAAACACAAGACACTGTGCTCCAATAAACTTACAGCCTTTCTGACACACCCCCTAATGATGTTACCTATATTCTGCTCTACTACTCACCTACTCCTACAATTACACTCTTGGGACATGGCTCACATGCTGGGGAAAATTGGTATTCACTATCCTTATCCTCATTTGCATAGGATTGCCTACTACTGCATAGTTACATCTCTCACACTGAGCTTCCCCCCCTTAGCAACCACTACTCAGTGGCCATGTTGTCTTCAGCCTGCCATTCACTTGCATGGCAGGATAAGCTTTTTAGTGAAAATGGCTATTTTTAAATAATTTTATTGTTTTTTAAAGCGCCGCACGTTTGCGCGGTGCTGCGCTATGCTTAAACATTG
>NC_056747.1:1268946455-1268973955 GCF_019279795.1 Protopterus annectens
TCAAGATTTATTTGTTGCCATTGTGCTGGTAAATCTGGATATCAGGTGCCATAAGTAGGCATATTTAGTACCCACAACCCCCTAGAAATAATTTTCAGTTCTAGGCAAACATCAAAATGCAGTCTCTGTAGCTGGATATATTTTAAAATGAACAAATCCTTCCCCAAAATGTCTCAGCGTCTCAGAAAACAACTTCTGCTCACCTCCAGTACCATCACTGTTGATATCTACCGCCTGTATATCTCACATTAAAAGTGGTTACTATCCATTTTTAGAAACATCACCAACCTTTCATTAGTTGAAGTCATTATCCATCTCTGTGGGTTACAGTCAGCACCAAGTTGTCAGGGTAACCTTCGGCCATGCTCCAATGGTAATGAAGTAGGAAACAACAAAGCAAACAAAAAAGCCCAAAGAATTAACTGTGTGGTATGAAATAAATCCAAAGTAAGTGGTAAAAGAATACACACACACACACACACACACACACACGAATAAAACAACCACTACATAAAAATAAATGTTTTTGGATTTATTTCACACCATACAGTTACTTCTTTGGGCTTTTTTGTTTGCTTTATAGTCTAACATATGTGTATATATATATATATATATATATATATATATATATATATATATATATATATATATTAAATGAACCAGACCTCTTTCCTTCCTAGTTATATATGCATATAATACTATAATTCCATAAACATGTTCTCTCCACCTTGCATCAACAATAGTTAACCTTCCTAGCCTTACCAACGTTACATCTAATATTTTAACTGTGTTTTTTTTACACAACACAGCCACTTCAGAGCAACCATCACATCCTAAGATCTGTGTTATATTTTCTCCCCGCACTTTTTCTGTTTGTAGTCTTTCTTTACTTGTCAGGACATCCTCTCAGAGAATATCTGCATGACGTTTAGCTCACCATTCTAGCATCCCTATCCTTCTTACTAAGGTTGCCACCCACCCACCCCACGATCAGCAGGACACTCACAAGTTGAGCTGTCTCATCCAATTGCCTGCTGTGCAAAGTAGTGGGACTTGAAAAGTCCCACTTTTCGATCGCACTGAATCTCCATGGAAAAGCCACAATTACTTCCTGTAACAATAGTACATAGCAAAATGAAATGTAAAGGGTTAATTTAGAAGTAGTAAATGTGCTGGAAGATAATAGCCTACAGTTAAAATAAGCGCTTACATTTAGATACTTTGGCATCCATGCGTAAGCGGTATGTTATCGAGAAACAGAGTTTATAAAGCAGCTGTGTGCCGATGGTGGCTGGAAAAGGATTAAACAGAATGTCAACAAGATAAGGATATGCAAAAATCAAGGACTGGAACATCAGCAAGATAATGCAAGAGCACAGAGTTTCCAAGGACTAAGGACAATCATAAATTAGAAGAAACAAAGAGAGACTGTTTAACATCAGACTTTGGAAAAAAACAGCAGACTCTGTATAAATATGAGTGTGTAAAAATAAGCTTTGAGAATTTGCCATAGAGAGCTGAAAGTATTATTCACATGATGTATAGCTGAAAATAATTGTAACAGTGAAACAGCTAACTGAAACAGCTGGTCTTGGTGTATTTATTACACTTGGTACAATACCTTAACTAAGTAGTTAATGACGGTGAATTGTTAAATACTGTGGGATGCATGTGTGCAAATGCAAGTAACTAAAAGAAATAAATACAGCACAATATCATTTTTCACTTCCAGCTTTTCCATGGCAATTCAGTTACATCACTAACCTGGATCTGCAGGCAGAGCTATTCCCTGTTAGGGCCGGGTGATTTAAAAGGTGCAGCAATTGGCTATAGTTCATGAAAGGGGTGGGGATTGGGGCAGGAAGAGCTCTGCAAAGATCATGGCTGTAGAGCAGTTTGTTTTAGCACTTCTATAGCCACTAAAGAAAATGACTGAGATTTTTTTCCCCTAACACCGAAGATAGCCATCCATCCATTAATTCAGCCATCCATCCATCCATCCATCCATCCATCCATCTAGTCATCCATTCATCCATCCAGCCATCCATTCATCCAGTCAGCAATCCTGCCATCCATTTATTCATCCAGCCAGCCAGGTTGCCATCCATCCAGCCATTAATCCATCCATCCATCCATCCATCCATCCATCCATCCATCCATCCATCCATCCAGCTTGTACTCCCACCAACCAGCTAGCCACTCCAGCAGTCAGCCAGCCAGCCAGCTAGCCTCTCCAGCACCCAGCCAGCCAGCTAGCTAGCCACTCCAGAAGCCAGACAGACAGCTAGCCATTCCAGCAGCCAGCCAGTTGTCGTACCTATAGCAGGATCTCCTTCACCACTCCTGTGGTGATGTCATGGTAGAGGGTGTGGCCAGTGTCATATTGGCTACACCCCCATTTCCTACTTTGGCCCACTTAAAAGGTGACAACCCTACTTCTTACAATGTTAATAATATTGTACACATTTATTGAAAGTACTCTAAAATTGTTGCATTTCCTTCTTTTTAAGTTTAGGGGAAATATTTTTACATTTTTGTTTTGTTATTTTTATTGTTTCCCCATCTGAATATTTTCCTGAGTTTATGTACAAATAATTTCTAATCCTCAAAATCAGATTTTTCACTGGCTAGAACTTCAAAAAAAATTAGAGTAAATCTCTTCTTCTAACCTGTCTTCCTGCATGCACTGTGTTTCTCCTCATTTTCCCCTCCATATTTTTTTTTCTTCTACTGTTTCTTCTTCACCTGTTTCACCCTCTCTCCCGGCCTCTTGTTGTCTTTACTCATGTATATTTTCTTCTCTTTTCACTTCTTTTGCATTATTTACTGTTTGCTCTTGACAATAAATCCAAAAGATCCCCTATCTTTATACAGCCTGCATTCAAGCACACACCTTCTTGCTGTGTGTCCTTTCTCCCCACACAGGTTACTTTGTACCTTGTCACAGTCATTAATTAAATGAGAAATGTGTCCACAAAAAACATTATCTAGGCTGGCCAACATATCTTAATGTCCCTCTATGACCAAACACACAAAAAAATAAAATAAAATAACACTTGGCAAGTGTTTCACCATTTTTTTTTCAAATTCCCAAACAGCTTTCAACTGTTGCCTTCCATTCCATGAGTTTTATCTGTAACTTTCACAATGTTATTAACATTCACACAAACCCTGTATGCATTTTAACGTCCTCTTCTTCCAGTTCATCATTTCTAAACTACAAAGTAATATTCTTTTTTTATCATTTAAGTTGCTAACAAATAATTTTCCACTGATAAATGTCCTTCATTTTTGTTACACAGTTCTAGAAATGTCGTCATCAGTCCCTCAGTTTCAAATGTTAAATCACAAAAATGCTCTATCCCAATATGTATAAAATACCAAATTTCTTCAGTTTTAAAGCCCAGAACAGTTATCCAATTGTCCCATACATAATATCTGTCTGTTACAGTACCATTTTTTATTCTCATTCTTACAGTTGTCTTCTCTTGTTTTTAAAAACAGTTTAGTTACAGTTTGTTGACAATCTCCTTTTTTCCTGCGGTCACTGCTGCATATGTTTTAGTTACTCCATTATCTGCTGCCACAGAACCAGACTCCTTCTCACTGCGTTGCTGCTCTCTTCTTTTACTTTATGTCACTGCTTCATATGATTTTACTGCTAAATTATCTGCTGCTACATCACCTGGTTCCTTTTCCAGAGTATTATCCTCAGTACTTCCGAAAAGATTATCTGCCATGTTATCCATAAAACAGCAGGACTGTCACCTGGATCATCCTGCTCAATTATTTTCAATAGAATATCATCTGCAGGCCATCCTGACACCAGTCCTGTTATCTGCACCACTCTAGCAGACTTGTTTACTTCATTCTCCATTGATACAGCTAAACAATGCTCATTTATATCATCCACCATGCCAGAACCTTTAACTGCATTCTGATACTTCATATCAAGCAAGTTGTTCTCTAAATTTTCATTTTCCACCTCCAAGCTCTCCATAACATTTCTCTTCTCCTCATTTCTGCTTATCTTAGGCTTCTTCCTTGTTGCTTTAGGAGCCCTCCTGCTCCATCTAACAGCTCCACAGATTACGGAAAGTTCCCTAATGCCCTGGCCAAATTTTTCCTAGTAATATAAAATACTAACTCAGGTCTCACTTGAAAACAGGCCACTAGACTAGTGAGACTAAGCTGATCAACAAGGGATAAATAAATGAATAAATGCATGAATAAATAAATAAATACATGCATACATACACAGAAATAAATAAAAGGTCATGTGAAAGTTTTATCTTATCCTAGGATTTAGTGGGCACAAGACAGAGAAATTAATCCTGGATAGGATGCCAGCTTATCTCAAGATGTGTCCCCCCCACACATGTGCACTCATCCATGGCATGCATACATGTGTACCTTCAGAACGTTTTAAGGGTGACAAGTTCACATTTCTTGGATTTAGGAGGAAACTATATTACCTGTGAATACACACACATAGATATGGGGGGGGGGGCATTCCACACACACACAAGCATTCCAGCCAAGAACTGAACTGGAGAATCAAACTCTGTAAGGCAGCAAGCAACTCTAACTACTGCTTTTCTGTACTTATTGACTCACTACAGATGACTTCAGGTACCCTAAGCTCATGGGTCTATATTATAATCTCGAAGATTTAAAACTTCAAATCACTAAAGATCGAACTTTAGTGATCGAAGTCTTAAACCATCAAAACCAAAAAAAAAAGAATACTAAATTAAAAGAAAATAAATAAATAGTGTGTAGGCAGGGAGGGCAAGCCCCCTGTGTCCCCCACACCCTCCCTACTTAAATATACCAACTCCAAGAATGCACTACATTGAAGTAAATGGAAATCTCCCGCTACAGAGATTTTCTGTTTAAATGTTCGATGTAGTGTGCTTTCGGTATTCTCATGTCGACAATATCGTATTCGATATTGTCAGACTTCGAGATTTTAATATAGACCCAAGCTCACAGCTATTACAATTAGAAAACAATGAGTTTGCAAAAATACCTGTAAAGTCAATACAACCACCTTACTGTGTAAATGGCAAGTTGTTTTAGGGTGCAGGATCATCATTGTTGGGAAATTCTGAACCATTCGACATTTAGCACAACTTTAGCCTACATATTATTCTGTCAGGCAATGCACAAGACTTAGGGTATACTTAATCCACAAATAAAGGCACTTGGAAGGGGAAAGACACTTTAACTTGTCGGATTAACTGCTCCACTCGTTTATTAAAATACAAAATAAGTCTTTAATAATCAAAATAAGAAATAAGGACTTATTTCTTATTTTATATTTTAATAAACGTTGAGGGGAACAGTTAATCCGACAAGCTGAAGTGTCTTTCTCCTTCCAGCTGCCTTTTTTGAGGATTTAGTACTTTGTTGTATCATGGGCACTGTTTCTTCCTTTCTCTTGTTACTTAAGGTATCCTTTAAAACCTTTTTGCTCAAGAATTTTGGGTACCACTAAAAATAATGGGAAAGCCAATGCCCAAAATTAGAAAATAAGAAAAGCGAATTCACTACCAGATCGCACAACTGTTTTTATTATTAAAACAAGTAAGCGCTTTTGTCCCGAGGTTAATATATTAGGAACTTCATCAGATTTACAGTGTTTCCTGTCACAGTAATTTAAATCACTTTCAAGCGATGACATCACATCCTGTTAAATTGCAACAGTGTATCTAATATAAAGCTTAAAAACCTTAATAGTACACTTTCAGTGATAATTTTCATAATTATATCCTTAAAATTTAGAAATACAAAATTAACATACAATTAAATACATATATATATATATATATATATATATATATATATAGATAGATATATATATATATATATATATATATATGGGATCCGGACACATGCTCGACTAGCATATGTCTGAATCACAAAACATCGAATACTTATACACAAAAGCGCTTAACATCAAAAATTCCCTTTTCCCTAGTGCAATCTTGGAGTGAGAATAATAAAGTAGGGGGAGTGTGGGGGGTGCAGGCAGGCGAAGCCTCCCTGCAGAAACGTAGATTTTTTTTTTGAACTACACATACACGGAAGCGTTTTTTGATGTTAAGCAGTTTCATGTATGTGTGTTCGATGTTTTGTGATTCGGACATATGCTAGTCGAGCATGTGTCCTAGACCCATATACATATATATATGTGTATATATATATATATATATATATATATATATATATATATATATATATATATATATCACTTTTAAAATCATATTTCTCCCCCAAAAACCAAACTAAAAAAATGAACAGTTCTGACTGCATAAACTTTCTTTGTTAGTAAATGGCATCATCTTCTTAATGCCTTAAGTTTAAGAAGGCTAATAAAGGACACACTGTCATTTAGTCCTGGCTAATTTAAGGCATTTAAACATAACTGCCATGTAAGTTCTAGTTTTTCCAACAAGTACGGCCAAGCATCCCCTCTTTCAGATATTTTTAACGAGAGTTATGTTTAGCTAGGGCATTAAATTCACACCCATCCCTTAGATTTCTTAGATGTTCACATATTCTGTTCTTCAGTTTCCATTCTATTTTGCGCACATACAAACATGAGCAATTCTCACATATAGCACAATAAACCACCCTTTCACTATTACAATTAGATCTTTCTTTGATGTTTATTCAGACCCCATTTATTTCTATACTATTAGTCTCCAAAATGTAAGGGCAAAACTTACGTGTACCACATTTAAACATTCGTCCTTATCTCTTGTTATTTTCCTTTCATTCTAGTAGTTTTTTTATTGTAGCTCCATTCCTGTATAATAATTTTCACTAGGTTTTGCCCAAATATAAACTGGGGCAGGAGTTGCAAGCAACACTGCAACACTCACTATTCAGTTTATCAGGACATTGCAATAGCCTAGTAAAGGTTTCAACCACAAAATGAGGTATTTCATGAACATACCAACAAGATTGACAAGAGCCACACTTACCTTAACCCCGTTAGTCTGTTTCATCAAGGGTTTGTATTCCAATAATGAGTCAATATTTCTTCTGGATTAAAGATGAAATTGAGATGTATTTCCTTCTTAGCTAACGCTGGCCAAAATTCCAAAAGTAAAGTCCAATTCCTGTCCATGATGTGCTGCAAATCATGGGTTTCATTGGAATAATGTAATGGAGATTGAAGCCCTTGCTCTTACTGTTATAACATTTCTAGATGACCTCAAAATAGGGTCAAATGTGACATCCCTATTCCATGTAGCATATTGCCTGATGTCCTCTAACAATGCAGTAAGATAGCCCTCGCAACAAACATGTCTGTATCTGTCACTCCTTCATATCAATGTTCTTACTGATGTTAATCTAGAAACCCATGCAAATTGTCCTTTCACAATGCCACATTTCTGTCCACAATTTTGTGTGCTCTTGAAATGTACAAGCTGGCTGGAATACATAGGTTTCCTATAAATTCTAGCAGACATCCCATCAATGGCCTAAACCAACTCCATGTCCAGAAATATGGCTGAATGATGATTACATTTGAAAGCAAACTCCAAGAAAGTGGTAGTGTCCTTTAAATATGATAAAAACTGCTCTAACGATTCCTGAGGGCCATTCCATTGGTATGAATGTGAGTGCGAATGTGTGTTACAGAAGAACAACTGTGGCAGAGCTAGTCACATGGTGGTGTGAACCTTGGCTCTAGATGATTATTTCTACTAAAGTGATACCCCAACCCTATGTTCAAAAATGGTAAAAGGGGATATGGATGGATGGATGGATGGAATTGCACCTAGAAGCTAAGTTTGGGTTACTGTTTCAATTATGATGTTGTTCGAAGTCGCTAGGTAAAGGAGTAGTTTTGATTAAGTATGGTTCGGTAGTAAAAAGCATCAGTTTTGCCTTGTTTGGATTCAGCAGTAAGTTATCATTTTTAATGAAACTTAAACTTCTGAGAAAGAAGTTTGTGTACTTTCTTGGTGTTTCGGTAAAGAAGGGACTTCACATATCAAAGCTGAGCCATCTGTGTTGTACCATATTGGCCAGATAGGTGATGGTATGTAGAAGGGTAGGTGGTCCAAGTATGGATATAAGATATAAGAAGGTTTGTTGCCATCTGAGAACTTGTTCCCTTTGAGAGAGGTAGCTAATAAACCAGGAGATAGAGGGATGGGAAATGCCAACAGATGCAAGTTCTGTGAGAAGGTTTTGGTGTGATACAGTATCAAATGCCTTTGACAGGACTAAGAAAAAAGTAGTCACTAGTTTTCTGTCTTTTCTTTATTGTTTTATGGTATTGGTGAAATGTAAGAGTGCAGTTATTGTGCTATGGACAGGTCTGAATCCATACTGGGCATTAGAGAGAAGTTTATTAGAAATAAAGTTGTTCATCAGTAGAGAGTGGATGCATTTCTCTAGAACTTTTGACAGTGGTGACAGGATAGTAACTGGCCAGTACTTATTGAAATCTGTTGATGGGCCTCATTTGTGCAATGGTATAATGCAGGATTGTTCCCAGATAAGTGGGATGTATCTTTTCTGATACAGACTTTTTTATTAGGATGGAACGACTACAGCATCAGCAGCGAGTTGTAGGTAGTCAGCTGGGAGATGGTCAGGAGCTAACGAGGTCAACTTTAGCTTGAGTAGAAGCTGTTTATGGTGGATGTGGCTACAGGACTAAAGTCAAATAGCTGTGGATGGTTGGGAGTAGTGCAGCGGAGTGTAAGGGGTGAGCTACTTTTATTGTTGGTTAAGGATTGTGTTGTTTGAATAAAGTAGGAGTTGAATTGTAAGGAGGATGGGATCTGTGATAGGAGTTTGCCTTGAGTATAAGAGCTTATTTAAGGTTGACAAGAAAAGTCATCCATCACTATATAATATTACAGTTTTCTGTGTACATACTTTTTACTTCAAACATTCCTTTACTTATATATTTAACATAAAATTCCTCAACTTTCTCCATTCCAGCTTAACTCTGGTACAAGTATTCCCCAGTCTGATACTTTTAACTCTCAGCTGGACTCTCCTCTACATATTTAAGATTACCTTATATCTGCTCTTCCTAATAGATGCTTGTAACACCCTAATTCAAACTTCCTGTTCCTGGAAGACATTCCTGATTTGCATTTCATTGTGCTCTGATTTATATGCACCAGCACTGTTGATCTCTTGACTGATCATTCAGGAATCCCTGCTATCATAGGTCTAGTAAATGTGAGCTGACATACCCCCAGGTATCCTTTACATCTGTCATACTACTTGCTGTCAACATTTTCCAAGCCTGGAAGAGGAGTACAGGAGATGGGTTGCAGACTTATATTTCCTTCAGCCTTTCAGCCCTGTCTTATCACTTCTGACATTTTCACAGGTGTCGATCTGTACCCATTGCTAACATACCCATTGGATGTATTCCAGTACTGAGATAGAAGTCTTGGCCTCGTTTACCCAGATAATACTTCCATGCATTTTTTTTTCTTTCTGTCCTTAAAACTCCCCTTTTCCAAGTTACTTTAATCCTACCTCTTACAATTTTCCTTTTTTGCAATTATAAAATCATCTCTCCTTATGCACACAGTATGTACTGTTTTATCAGTTCTTTGAACAAGTGATTTATTTTTGACCTCATTGTACATTTTCTTTACGATGTCTCAACAAAATTCCCAACATTATGCTAGATGTCCTGCTCTTAGACTTCACCTCTTAGCCAGATGGCAGTCACAGAAGAATTCATCAACTGTTTTAACCCAGTTTTAGTTATGCTACTGTCATGGATACAAGATTCCCTTCCCCTCCAAAAGTATATTAAAAATGGAGAGGTGGTCCTTCCACAACCTCAAACATCCAAACGGGCATTTATCTGAACTCTGACCTCTGAAAGCAAATCATCTGGTCACTTCTTTTTCAGCACTTTAATAGTTGCCTCATAAAGCTCCTGGTTACTATGTTCTCCCCCCCTCAAGGACAGCTTCCCTCCATTGTAATCTAATAATTTCATTTAATTCATCATCCCCTTGAGGGCCTTTACTACTTCTCTTCAGAATCAGAGACGAATCTAAAAAAAAAAAATAACGGGGGGCCAAGGCTCAAAATCAGTAACAGTTTAAATATTAGTCTGATTTACAAAATCAGTAACAGTTTAAATATTAGTCTGATTTACAAAATCAGTAACAGTTTAAATATTAGTCTGATTTACAAAATCAGTAACAGTTTAAATATTAGTCTGATTTACAAAATCAGTAACAGTTTAAATATTAGTCTGATTTACAAAATCAGTAACAGTTTAAATATTAGTCTGATTTACAAAATCAGTAACAGTTTAAATATTAGTCTGATTTACAAAATCAGTAACAGTTTAAATATTAGTCTGATTTACAAAATCAGTAACAGTTTAAATATTAGTCTGATTTACAAAATCAGTAACAGTTTAAATATTAGTCTGATTTACAAAATCAGTAACAGTTTAAATATTAGTCTGATTTACAAAATCAGTAACAGTTTAAATATTAGTCTGATTTACTTAGAAAGCTAATAGAACATGTTTGTGTCAATATGAATTACTTGAAGAACAAGAAGCATTAAATTCTAATGTCTGACATTATTGGCTGATGCTAATCCTGGGTGATTTACCAGAAAATGAAATGTTTGCAAGAGATGAAGCAAAAAAAAAAAAAAAAAAAATAATAATAATAATAATAATAATAATAAAATAAATAAGTAAATAATGTGACAAAATCATGGGCATTTGTGAGCTTCACCCCTGCTTTTGCAGACTAAGATACTCTAATATGATGCCTTTAATAGTTCACAATTATTTCCCTTTATCTACCTATGGCAATGCTTCCAATTAAACCTAGCATCCCCCTTTCCAGTATAATTATCCATCTCATTATCCTGTTCCAGGCATTCTAATAAACATGTTTTGGCTAACTTAAGACCATCTATTACTGAATTATAATGGATTTCATCTGGAAATATTCATACAGTTTTCCTGACATCTTTCCAGAGTCTTCCCCGTTTTCATTAGCTGTCTTCTCATATTTCAAAAAAGAGACTTCTATTATCTCTTGAGTTACTTAAATACCTTGAGACATGATTTCCCTTGCATTCCACCTAATCTGTAACTGCTTTTCAACTAGGACCCCGCAAGGATTTTCTGACTGTTAGTAGGGAACTGACAGCCCTCTTAGATAGTATAGCTTGTACTGGTGTTAGGACGTATTTTTCACAAATCACCTTATAGAAAGGATAGTCAGGTCAGATACATACGATGTGGAAGGGGTAAAGACACACAGATTGATAAACTGTGTGCAGATTCTAAATTTTATTCTCAGACACAATAGATTATAGATATATTTACAAAATCTTATGCAAAACAGTTTGACTCCACAAAATGGGTGATACGTTGTCCTAGTGACATCCAGGTAACCCCAGATACTGGAATCAAATTAGATTATATTGAAAAAGAACCGAGCAAACTGGATCCAAACATAGCACAGGGAAGAGATAAAATTAGTAACAATGACCTGAGAACACTTCAGCAAGAACTTACAGTACCACTATGTCTATTATTCACTAGGTCATATAAATATGGGGAGATTCCTCAAGACTGGAGACTTGCGCTTATTAAACCTGTCTTTAAGGGAAAGGGGAGTAGGACAAACCCAGAATCATATAAACCCTTAAGTATACTTTCATGTTGTGGAAAAATAATGGAGAAGGTAATACTGGATAAGTTATTGTCAGAACTGGATAGGCTGGGACTTGAAACCATATATCAGCATGCATATGTTAAAAACAGATCTAATACCACCTGTAACATGATGTTCTATAACAATATATTAACAGCTATGAATGAAAAATTGTGCTGTGATGTCATTTATATAGATTTAACTTTAGCATTTGACAGGGTCATACACAAAACACTGATCAATAAATTAGTACAACTAGGAATCGGTGTACTTTTGATAAGATGGATACCTGCATGGCTTACAAATAGGACATGGCAAGCATCATACAGCAACTGGAATACTTGGTTACAATCAGGGTGTCCCACAGGGCCCTGTCCTAGGCCCTTACTTGTTTAGATTATATGTTTCAGACCTTACTTTTTCATCTGAGGTGTTCTACAGTCTATATGCTGACATCTTGAAATTGGGTAAACTGATTACATGTGAAACAGATAAGGCATGTCTGCAAAAATAACTTGACTAAATTGACCATTTGGGCACGGGAGAATAATATGCTGACAAATACATAAAAAATGAAGCATATGAGATTTGGGAGACATAAATTGAAAGGTGAATATTTAATGCAGCATACAATGATTGAAACTGTAGACTCATTTAAGGACCTGGGTACATGGGTAGATTCAGATAATGAGCTCTTCTAATCATATCAACCAATTGGTTAATGATAGTTATAGAACTATAGGGTGTATAAAACGATTTATAAAGTCTGGGAAATCAAAAATAATGAAGTCATTGTTTGTTAGTTACATTAGACCCAAACTTGAGTATGGAATAACAATATGGAACCCCTATAAGAAAAACAAGCGCGAGTAAACTGGAAGGAGTACAGCAGAAATAGACCAAGAGCATCCATTGATGTGAAAATTTAAGTTATTATGAAAGACTAAAATATCTGAACTTGTACAGTGTCTCTTATAGGTATCTAAGAGGAGATCATATTCAGGTACATATGGCATTTAGAGACAACTACCTCTGGGAATGTTTGAGGTTATCAAAAAGTACTAGAGAATCATCAGATAACCTGTGTAGAAGATTCTATAGGAATGAGAAGTGTACTAATTGGTTTTCTGAGGCAACAGCTGATGCATGGAGCAGACTACCAAATTACATTAAAGCAAGTACTAGTTAAGATATTTTAAGAACAGCCTGGACACTTATTATGGGAACGACTGTTTTGTTATATTGGCAAGCTAGAAGGGCATTAATGCCCGTGCTTGAAGTATTTGTGTGTATGTAGGACAGACAGAGCATATCCCAAGAGCAGAACCCCTGATGTCCCTGTATTATATTTTTATCCCACTAGCTTTCCAAACTCCTGGATCTCTTTCTATGTTGCTTACTTTAAATCTCCAAAATGTTTTAGGAGTAATAACATATCATGTGAATAAAGACTTATTTTTGATTCTGCTCTTTCAACTGTACTACAAAAGTGGGATCTTATCTGTTTTTCATGTTTTGTTTCATGTGTGTGTGTGTGTGTGTGTGCGTGCGTGCGTGCGTGCGTGTGTGTGTGTGTGTGTGTGTGTGTGTGTTTGTATGTGTGTGTGTGTGTGTGTGTGTGTGTGTGTGTGTGTGTGTGTGTGTCTGTGTAGGATTTTATCATCTAATAGTGAATACAGAAAACAGTGTTCAAATAAAATACTAAATCATGTCACTGAATCCATATGCTGTGGGAAGAAAAAGGTTTTGGTTAGCTGCCATTTTCTCATTTATTGAGTGACAGTTCATAAGATTAACCAAAGTCAGAACCATATTCAGCAGTAGGCAACCAAGGCAATTGCCTAGGGCCCACTGGCTAGCAGGGGGCCCCTGATGGTTGGGAGGGGGCCTGCTTGCAGAGTGACTATTACACTTACTTTTTTAATTGCAAAAAGAAAATATGTCTTTTTTGTTTTTAAGGGTGCTCTTTTTTAACAAAGCCTTCTGCATCCAGTCTCACACACTTATTGCATCTGTGTGTCATCATATATACCTCAGCATAGTTCCTGTTCTTCCTTTCCATGTGGAATCTAACGTTCCATTCCTTCCATTCTTGCACTGTTTCAGAATGAATGTAGACTCACTCCTGGATGGATTTCTGTCACTACTTCCACAGAATGATAAATGATTCTTCTTCTACTGCAAATAAGACCTATGTAGTGTGTGTGTGTGTGTGTGTGTGTGTGTGTGTGTGTGTGTGTGTGTGTGTGTGTGTGTGTGTTTGTGTGTGTGTAAAATGACACATTTAGGAATAAATCAGGCTCAAACTCTACCTTAGTTACAGGAAACAAGAGCCTGAATCCTCCTCCCTAACCACCAAGGTGTCAAAAAACAACTGAGTTTCAAAGAGTTGAGTGCATAGCTCTCAACTGTCCAGATTTTTCTCTGATATTTTAGGTCTGTTTCTCATAAAACCTGTAGTTTTCTGTCAAGATGACTTCTTTTTCTTTCGGCCTTTTCCTGGTTAGGGGTCGCCACAGCAGATCACCTGTCCACTCATGATTGGCAGTAGAGTTTTACAGTGTTGAGTTGCCAACCCGGCACCCAACCTTCCACTGAAGGCACACACATGCACACACTCATACCTAGGGCCAATTTTAGAGTATCCAATCCACCTACAGCATGTCTTTGGGATGAAACCAGAGCACCTGGAGGAAACCCACGCGACCACAGGGAGGACATGCAGACTCCGCACAAAAGGCACCCCAGCCAAGGATCAAACAGAGAGAACCTCTTGCTGTGAGGCGACAATGCTAACCGCTGCACCACGGTGGCCACCCTCAAGTCAGTGATGACTTAATTCACTAAATAATGACAGCCATTTAAGTTTCAGATTTCATCCTTCTAAAAATGCTTGGTAACAGAAAACCTTTTATTCAGGCAACTTTCTAAGATTATACAAGCAATATTTAAATTTTGTCCCTAGTTTTGGGCCTGTCCCCCCATTCATTTTGGCTTTGACCAGCTTTCTTGTGTTACAAGGTTGAGAGGTATGATTGAGTATCAAGGGTATTTTGCAAGGAATTGATTGTCAACTGCATATAAGGAACTGAGAGCTTCGGGGGTATAGAAGTTTACTGCTGCTCATGCTAAGTCTGGTTACAATGTGCAGTTGTTTAGCAAATGGTATCACTATTGTGCAAAGCTTTTTGGAAGTGTTAGTAGCACAACAGGTCGCATATTTGCTTCTAATGCAGAAGGCTGTGGGCTCTACTCCCAGAGCAAGTAGATGGATTTCTGATATTGTGTTGTACTTTAAGGGGGGAGATGTACTGCTGTAGTCCTTATTATGTCCTCTTTTGGAAGAGATGTCTAGTAACTATAAACCTATTGTCAGTTTGACATCCGTTCCCTATTGTAATATTACCCATTTACCATTTTTTAATGCAACACAGGCAATTTATTCTTCAAGGGCAGTTGGCACTGAATTTGTATAAAGTTGTTAGCTAGCAGCAACATCTTTATTAGTTACAGATCTTTTTCCTGTAGAATTAGTCAGATGACTTTTACTTCTGTAGAGATTGTGGATATTGACTGATACTGGTGGATTGCAATGACAGAAGTTTGAGTAGACTTTTATTGGTGAAATGTTCTGAACTGGGACATTTTGTCATTATTGGCTCATATGTTTTCTTTCATTGCTTACTGGAAAAATATTAAAAATGACAAATTTAAAACACAATCTAACAAGTGGTGCTGCATTATTCAAAGATTATAATTTAATACAATCAGGAAGGTGAATTAAAGAACACATACATGTTTGCATGGTTCTAAAATGTGTGCAAGTGACCTATGATTTGAAAACAGCTCAAAGGTAAATTTTATCCGCCACTGGCCAGATGCATTTTCTTTAAATATAGATTTCAATGCTGTTTCAATGACTGTGAGTTTCAACGGCAGAGAAGTTTTAATTCTAAGACTGTTTCCATTGTGAGACTGTATTGCTTTGTTTAGCAAATGTTTATCAGTGTTTGTGCTGTAAAATTTGAAATAAAAGTTTTAAATTAAGTCCAGATAATAATCATAAAAGTAAAGCAGAAAACAGTTTGCTCACTGAGTGTTTTGAACAGTGTTTATGGCAACTGGGGAGAAATAGACAAGTAATAGGACTCTGAAATGGCTGTGGGTATGTGTGTTTGGGGGTGCCCTGATCCATTGCCCTTTCTAGGGCCCCATTTGACCATGATCCAACTCTGACTGAAGTGCAGTCATACGGAGATATATGATCCCCCTCAGCTAAGTTCCCAGATACTGACAGAAAAAAGTGGACATAGTATAAAATCATATTTCCTGTATTCTCATCTCTGTTCAAATCAGCTTTTGTTCAGCATGTGTTGTATACAATATGAGTCCCATCCTTTTGTGACATTAATATTGATATATAAACCTAAATTTCAGGTATATGAACATAGGCCATGGTTTTCATCAGACATTATGTTTCCTCAAACCACACACACACTAATGCAGCCACTTCAAGGAACAAGGCTAAATCAGCAAATTATATCATGTTGATAAGCAATAATTTTATTTTAAAGTTGATTAGAGACATATGGTCACAATTCACTGAAATGTTCTAATACTTCTTTCTAAAAAGAAGTATAGAAACTTTGTGTCTGCGTGTTTCTGTTTACTTTTATAAATTGAGATTATTCTAATGAATCTCAAATACATGCAGAAACAACATGTCATATAGTAGTATTTTCAGTGTGGAACAGGGGAAACACAGTAACTGTAAAATGGAATACAGAACATTAAAAAACTATCTTTAAAATAAGACATGGCATTTGCTAAAATAAGAAAACATTAAAAATGTTGCTATAGCTTGCATAGGGGCAACACCTTGTGATCACATAATATGCTCAAATCAAATTTCACACCTCTGATTACCCAGTACCTACCAATGAGGGTAAGTGTCACAGGGGAGACTAGCGATAAAAATTCTAGTGCTTATGAAATTAATAAGAAAGTAAAAGCAGTGCTAAACGAAGTTTGGCAACAAACTAAATTGTCCCGGGACATCTTCATAGGGGGATTAGGTTAACATTAAGGGGAGTTAAGTGGGTTGGGGAGGTGAAAGGGTTAAGTGGAGGCAGGGATAGTTGGGAGGAAATGAGATAATGATGGGGAGGGGCTTAAGAGGTTTAGTCTAGTGTAGTTGGGTTAAGCAATCACATTTTGGAGTGAACTTGCTAAAGCAAGGTACGCCCATGACGACCTGTAGGTATTCTGGGAGAAAGGTAGGCCTTCTGGGTGTTGGTGGAGACAGGTGGTCTGTATATACAGCAATACATTATTAAAAGTATAATTTATTTTGTTTGGAGAGGTTTGGTATGGGTAGAGCGTGTTTAGACTGGAGGGGATCTGGGCTTGGTTGTATGTTTTTTCCCCATAGGCCTGCTTCCTCTGGGTGACATGTTTTCAGTGGCCTGGTTTTGGGCAAGGAAAGGAATGGAGCGTGGTGCTTCGAGACATCTATAGTTGCAGCCTTAGTATATCATCATATTGAGTTGTTGCAATGGCAGTACAATAAAGCTCTTTACTTTTTAATTCAAGAATGGCTGTAACTTCTGTTACCGGTAATGCAGTACTGTTTTGTACTGAGGGTAGAATATTAGAAACTTGATTGACATTGCTTCGCTATACCATCTCATGGTATTTCATTAATGGTAACATTGCTTGTAATTTGGTAATCATGGCGCATTTTCTAATATTTTCATCAATGTAGTCCATGGCATCTGTTGTATGATTAACATATCACCCTAGTTGTGTGTCGCTAGTAGTGTATGACTATGCTCTATGGTCCAAACTGCCGTAGTTTATTAAAAAAAAAAAAAAAACGGGAAAGGAAACAATGCTCGCTGGAGTCTTTCTTATGCGAGAGAACAGCAAAGGATGATGGCTTGAATTGTCACTGTGCGACTTAGACTGACACTGTGGTCGCTCATTTTCTGACCGTTAAGAAGGTGAACTTGCTACAGAGCAGGGAGCTCTATTTTAGGTCAGTGGCTTAGATGGTGGGTTCTGAGTCTGGGTGGGGTGTTTTTAGTAATAAATAGATGTTTTGTGGTGTAGCAGGGGATATAGGTGATGTCTGGGCTGGTCCAGTGCTTGCAGAAAGGCTCATCCAGACTCTGCTACACTTTGCTGTGAAGGAAAGGTTAGTTCGCTTTTATTTTTTGTATTACTTTATTGCCTTTCTATATTTTGAATACTGTGGTTTGTTTTCTTTACCTTGTGTTTTACTTGCATTCTGCTTTAACAGCATATTAAAACTTCAAAAGAGATCACAGCTCTCTCTCTTCTGAGTCAGACAGATTTTTTTTCCCGTCCTCCCACCCAGTTACAGTTGTCTTGTTAAATACCACTGTCTTTCTAGTTGGCTGCCTTTAATGTTAATCTGACCATATATCTCATTTCCTCTCTACTTTCACAGGCTTTTGTGAGTAATCACAAAATCATCATTTTTTGAAATCCCTCCCCTTCAACTATTTAAATTTATTGGCCATCCTACTGTATTCCATAGTACCAGAATACAAAAGTGACCACCCCTTTCAACCCATCTTGCTGTTTTAAAAATAGTAACTCTCCACTAAACCTTAACTTTTTAAACAAGTAAAACTTAAGTTACCTACTTCCACATCTAACTTCTCTAGTGCACACTGCAGTGTGCATTTTTTTTTCATCTTACCTTTAAGCATCCCTGTGAGTAGCACTTTCTCTAATACCTGCTGGAAAGCACTAGGAAGCCTTAAACTGATACAAGCACTCAACTCTCCTTGTTAATAAGGAGCCTATAATTGCAAAGTGAAGGTAAGGGAAAACAGCTCCTGTACTTTACAAAAAAAAAAAAAAAAAAAAGCACCAAACCAGGCATGTCCAAGGGTCAGCTTCCGGTGATTTCTCCTGTCCACCTGGTGAATTTGGGCATACTGGGATAATGCAGCAACTGCCTCATGTACACAGACAACCCTCTCCTCCTACCACCCAAACACTACAACCTGTGAGAGACGCACTTTCATAGCCAAAATGGAAGCAAAGCTCTCTCCACTCAAGATTGTGCTAGACAGTCAAGAGGAGAAGGTTAACACCCACACTACATCTCAAGCAACACATAGCCCTTCTAAACCCACACCACCAACACCCACATATAGTAACACTAAATCCACATATGCAGAGGCCCTTAACTGTAACCTGCCAAAATAGTTCACACCAGTGTGCCACCCAGCAACAGCCCCTAAGGCAAGACAATGTACCTAACACTTTAGTCATAGGTGATTCTATAGTCCGGTGCACTGATGTCCCTCTCACCAGGATGAACAAGGAGAAAATTACAGTCAGCTGCCTGTTGGGTGCCAGGATCCGCCACATAACTCATGCACTCAAGTCACTCCACAACAAGTACAGATATGACTCTGTCATTGTCCATGTTGGAGTGAATGACTTGAGATGTATCTCCCTGGACTACATGAAAAGAGACATGGAAGAGCTCTCGGATCATGTGGCCTAGGCAGGTATGACCCTAGCCCTGAGTAGCATCCTGCATTCGCCCAGAATGATACCACAATATAAGGACAAAATGATTGACTTCAACAATTGGCTAAGCTTCTGGTGTCATTCAAAGGGGATCCAGTATCTGTCTGCCTGGAACGACATGATTGACAGACCACGATGCTTTGCCAGAGATGGTCTGCACCTGTCGCCCCTGGGATTCAGGTTACTGGTTAAGGCTGTTGCCACCCCTATAGTGCCTTTTTTAGGCAAAGTTCAAAGGACAAAACCACCACCGTAACAGGTACAAATATGCAAAATCTGAAGGTAATGCTACTCAATGCTAGAAGTCTAAACCTCAAAATGCACTCCCTCGAGGCACTCCTAAAAATGGAGAACATCAATATCTGTGCAGTAACTGAGACCTGGTTCAAGGCTCCAGAGAGCACCCCTGCAATACCAGGCTTCATCTCTTACCACACTTTTCGGCCACCAAACCACTACCGAAACACTAAAGGTGGAGGAGTGTCAATATTCACCAAGGATATTCACACCACCAGGCTAGTTGCCCAACACAATGCATCTGAAATTTTCCAGGTGCAACTAACACTAGGTAAGACTGCAATCCAAATTGTAGCTTGCTATAGATCCCCCACCATACCCCAAGATTCTCACTACACCTTTCTAAACATACCGGAAAATATTAAGATAGAACCAAACACCCTAATGCTGGGTGATTTTAACTACCCTGCCATTAACTGGGAAAACTACTCATGTACCAACACTTTTGCCCAACGGTTCTTGGAATTCATAAATTCCAATGCCCTGGATCAACTAATCTGTACTCCCACCAGGGACTCCAATATCCTAGACCTGGTCATTACCAACATGGGAAATCGATGCTCCACACCTATGGTCACCCCCTCGTTAGTCAGGTCTGACCATAAGCTAATAACCCTTAACATCCACATCCCACCCTCTCCCCCCAGTAAGGAAACCTCCATAAAAAACTTCTCCAAAGCCAACTTCATGCTACTCAAGTCAGAAGTGACAAACTTCATGACACCCATGCAGATGGGAACTGAAAGTTCAACTGCTGAATCCTACACTAAGGCACTGTACGAGCACATCCACTCATGCATGAATCATGCCATCCCAAATAGAACAAAGATGCTCTCATCCAAAAAAAGGAAGCCAATCTGGTGGTCCCCTGCCATAAACAAACTTTACAACAAAAGGAAGAAACTGTTGCAGAAAAGAGGAAAATCCCAGGATGCAAAAAACTCCCTTACCAGCCTCAGTAAGAAACTGAGATCCCTCATAAAATCCTCCAAAGCTAGTTACAAAAATAAAATTGCCAAAGATTCCAAAGATAACCACAAGGCATTCTATAACTATGTCAAGAATCTAAATGGCAATGCTCAGGTCTGTTCTGAGCTAAAATAGAATGGCATTAAATATACTGATCCCAAGGATATTGCCAATATCCTGGCAAATCGATTCAGTGTCAACTTCACCCCCCTCTCACCCCCTAAATGGCCCATCTCAATACCGGAAGATTGCCATATTCCAGTAATAACGGCCACACAGGTAAAAAATGCACTCTCCAAAGCTAAGAATACAGCATCCATGGGGCCAGATGACATCCCGGGATCTGTGCTACATGAACTACAATATGAACTGGCACCTCACCTAAGTGTCATGTTTAATCATAGCCTCACCTCAGGTTTCGTGCCCACTGAGTGGCGCAAAGCTACAGTTATCCCACTCCACAAGGTGATCCACCTTGGATCCCGAAAACTACCGTCCCATCAGTCTGACAAGCCTTATCTGCAAGGCCATGGAGTGTATTATCATGGAACTTATAAATAAAGACATTGGCAACTTTCAAACAGTGGACCCCACCCAGTTTGGGTTTGTGAAGGGCCGATCTTGTCTCCTGAACCTGATTGGCTTCTTCGAATCAGTCTCCAGAGCCATGGACAAGGGTAAGGTGGTTCACTCAGCCTATCTAGACCTTGCCAAGGCCTTTGACACCATCCCCCACTCTGGAATCATAGATAAACTTACTAAGCTGGGCATTAATCCCTATGTCACACAATGGGTTGCTAACTGGCTTACTGACAGAACCCACACTGTAAAAGTATCCGGCTCCAAATCCAGCTCCAGGCAAGTGACAAGTGGAGTACTTCAGGGTTCAGTCCTGGGACCGCTGTTGTTTGGCATCTACTTCTCTGAAGTACAGGCCAACACTAAGGGACTCTGGCTAACAAAATTCACAGATGACTGCAAACTGGGAGCCATTATTGAATCCCCAAATGATGTGGATACTCTACAAAAGGGCCTTACAGAAACAGATGCTTGGTGCCAGAGCCATGGGCTCAAGCTCAATGCCAAGAAATGTATAGTTATCCCTTTTAAAAAAAAATATGTATCCTTGAATTACCATATAGGTGGCAGTACACTAAACACCAAAAGTGTGATAAGAGACTTAGGGACACAGGTGGACCGTGGTCTCACCTTCGATAACCACATCGCCACAGCAGTCAGGAAACCCTTCTATGTGGCACACCTCATCACTAAGGGCTTTTCATCCAGAAAAAAGGAGGTCATTGTCCCACTGTACTCATCCCTCATTAGACCCATTATAGAATACAACGCCCCGTTTGGTATGTACCTCTCAAGACATCTGCAACAACTGGAAAGGCCGCAGAAATACCTCACTAAAAGAATCATAGGCCTAAAGCAGATGCCCTATGCTGACCGCCTTAAAAAACTCCAGCTATACTCTGTCACATATCATCTACTCAGAGGCGATCTCTGCTTAACATATAAGGCCATGTCAAACCCAGAGCTGTTGGACATGCTACACTTAAAGAAATCCCAATCCCTCAGAGCCACACGCTCCAGGGATCTAAATCTTGTAATTACAATAAACAAAACATGCTGGAGGGATAGGTTCCTGTCCCAGAGACTCCCCATACTGTGGAATAGATTGCCCATACATGTCAAGCAGAGTGCCTTTTTGGCCCTCTTTTAAAGGAACCTTAATGATTGGATGGGAGAAAGGAAATTCACCCCGGGGATCACGTCAGTCGCCCTGTTAGACAGGGGTCCAGGGAAGTAAATAGTGTGGGAAGAAATAGCCAGGGAATTGTTATGGCTAGGCTTGTATAGGCCCTAGGGCTGATAGCCTAGTACCAACCTATGAACCTATGAACCTATGAACCATTTGGAGAAAGTTTTTTGCGGGCCTGGGAGTGCATGCGTGTGATGGCCGCCATCAGGGGAAGACCTCTCAGTGCAGGCTGTGTTGCTGAAGTCCGTCGCTCATAAAGTACAGCAAGATGCATTAATTATGTAAATATCATGCAAGGAAGCTAGGGTAATTGTGATATAACTCAACTTGCAGAAGTTCAAAAAATGCCAGATAACTGTAACATGCAAATTCTACTTTAACAAACCTCAGAAAGTTTGTTTCAAGCAATGAGTCATTGACTTTATGCAAATAGTAGAACTTGACAGGTGAACCTAAGAAGAATTGCACTTTTGCGGTGATTGATAGATATAGAAATCTCAATGTATTATGAAGCCTTTCCTTATCAACTGAAACATAAAATGTGCTAAGTCTTATTTTGTGTTTTATGTCTTTGTGTAATGTAAATAAATTGATTGGAAACCTACAAGACTAGTGCCTAAAGACAGGAGTGAACAGGTTAAAATAAAATGACTTTCCTTCCTTGCACTAGTAGAAGCAAAATGACCTAATACTGTTTATGTAATCATATCCTTTCTACTAATGTATTTGTACTCAGTTTCAAAATGCACGCATTGAGCATTTTTTTCACTTTCTATGAAACTATATGGTTAATGAGGTTGCACTAATGACTAAATTATTCTGGTCATTTGTCTCATATCGGTGTAAATTCAATGTAGTTGCATCTTCATTTAATGCCTTATTTTGTAGAGTAATAAAATACAATAAACATTGTTTCTAAGCAATCTCAGTTCTTGGTGTTTGGCGGCAGTTGTGGTTGAGACGCGAGAGTTTGGGTCCTCGCATTGTGATCTCTCTGCTGCAAGGGTAGAGAATATGCTGGTGAGTCACATGGATTTTTTTTTTGCGATGTGCATTCTGATTTTTCCTTGACTGTAACACTGCTTATTGAGCACCTTTTGTTAAAGAGGGAACTTGTATGGTACTTAACTGTGAGTTGGAAGAGTGTTGTAATACTGCTTTGTTTGCAGCAGCAGTTTGCAGTTGTATGGAATAACTACACAAAAAAAAAAGTTTTTGAGCTTCTCTCTGTGGTGGTTTGGGGCTGGGGTAAGCTGCGATGGTCGTTTCATGGGTTGCAAGCTTCGCGAGGGGGGGAAGGAAGTTGCTATCGCTCAAGTGCAGTGTAATGCTATAAGTAAAATAAAAAGCTGATTGCAGGTATGAGTGTATGCATTCCGGTAGTTGGATGCTTTTTGGTTTCTGAAGTTTACGTGCTAGTGCATTAAGCTGCAGCATGTGCATAAAGCGGGACAAAGTAATTTTTTAATTAAGGGTCTTGTTACTGTGGGGATCTTGGGCTGAACAAATGGAATCAGTTGCTTACAATGTTTGGATTTGCTGCAACTAGCATATTTCTGCTATTGTCTGAGCAATATTCGTTCTCTGAGGGCCATTGTTCATGAAGTCTGTAGCTACTCTTGTGTTTTAGTATAAGCAGGTATATCAAAGTGATTCCCCACAATATTCCCAACAAGTGAAAGGATTTGTCGATTTATGATTTAAATAGTAAATGGTTATCAATTTAAATAGTTATCTCCTGACTGAACTGGGAAATTTTGGTAGCAGTATCATTTTAGCAATTTGGCTAAAGTATTTCCTTTCTTTTTTTGGCAGATAGTTATTACTCAGCTGAAGAAAATGTTTTAATTGCACTTGTCTGTTTAGAAGGCTGTGTTTTGTGGTCATTAGTGGTGGCATGGCAGTATGTGGGGATGGAATGTTTCCCCAAGGTGGGTTTGAGTGCTTTGAAGGCTGCAGTAGTACGGGGGGATACCAAGTTGTCAGTGTGATGGGCAGGAGCAACGGTACAAATGAGAAACCTTTGAGATTGGTGCAGCTTGTATTAATTCATTAAGAGATCCTTGTTAGAAGTAAAACCAGCATGTTTTAACCATCATATGACCTTCCTAGCTGGAGTTGTTAGTAAGCCATTAGTATGGGTTACTCATTTTTCCTATTTGTTCCACAATTCAAATGCTAGTTTCTCATTTTGGAAATGGAAGGCTGAGAGCTAGACACTGGCCAGTGACGTATATTTGAGTTTCGGACTTTGAATCTTTCAGAGGGGGTATGTTAAAGCAAATCCTGTTGCGTTGGCAATTTCTAAGCCATAAGAGTAGTGCTTGGTACGTTTGATGGAAAGGGAGGTTCCATTGTGGATGTGGTTTTAGGTGGGGCCATTGTCAGTTGGGTGAAGTACTTTTCCTTTCATAGTATTTGCTTCCTGGGATCCCTGTCTAGCAGAGCGACTGACATGATCCCCTGGGTGAATGTCCTATCTCCCATTCAATCATCAAGGTTCCTTTGAAGAGGACAAAAGAGGCACTGTGCTTGGCATGTATGGGCAGTCTATTCCAGAGTATGAGGAGTCTCTGGGTCAGGAACCTATCTGTCCAGCATGTTTTGTTCATGGTGATGGCAAGGTTTAGATCCCTGGAGAGTGTGGCACTGAGGGATTGGGATTTCTTTAAGTGTAGCATGTTCAACAGCTTTGGTGGACTGGAATTGTAAAGTTACCTGGTTTGTGGATAGGGATTGGTCCCTTCAGGTGTGGGATTTACTTTTAACATATTTTGTCCTTGAAGATGTCTTGGAATGTGTTATGTATTTTGGATGTTTTACATGTATTTTTCTTTCTTGCAGATGGGGTCTTGAAATGCTATGGCTGTAGTTTGGAATAGGTGGGTATAATGTGGAGCTTTCTCATTCCTATTAGAGGGTTTAATGTTGTCCTTTTCTTTGTAGATGATGATGTGCCGAGTTCCAGTGGTGAAATGCAGTGAGTTCGCAGATGGTCATGCTTTGGTGTCGATTGAGCGGTGGAGTCATTAGATGGTGGTGTACCGAGTACCAGTGGTGGTGATACACAAGGAATTTGCAGATGATGGAAGCAGTGGCGAGCGAAAAGGTTGCACATGGGGAGCATGAGGTGGCAACAGTTGCTGACTGAAATTGCTGAAGGACAAGAAGGCATCATGCAGTGGCTTGGAAAGGGGATCTGAAAGGTAACGTTTAGCTAGGACAGATGTTTTGCCACCAGAATGGGACACAAGGTGGGTCAGAGTAATCACCTTATTAAGGTATATTAGAGCTATGTGTTTGTATTGGTATGGGGGCAAGTAAGGAAGAGGTAGGTAGGGGGGGCCAAAGAGGAAAAAGTTGGGGATGGTTTGTGGGGAGTGTGGGGATGAGTAAAGTCACGACATTCGTAGGAGCACAGGACTTATTAGGCTAAAGCCCTGTGGCTGTTGTCAATTTTGTGAGTAGAGTTTTAAGAAGCATGGTAGGTAGGCGGTTGGTGGGGGTAGTTTTAAAACTGTGTGTTGTTACAGGGGAGTCAGAAGGTTTAAAGTTAGCTTAGTTGCAGGATAAGGCTGCGGTAGGACAGGTCTTAACTGCCTATAGTGGGATATGTAATATAAGGAAAGAGCTCTCCAGGGGAAAGGCCAAGGCCAAACAGGGATTAAGAATGCTCCACAAAAAGAATAAATCCACGAACTTGCAAGCTAGTAATGCAAACTTTTCATTCCATAAAGCGCTTTTCATCTGGCTGGATAGCTAGACTTCTTCAGATGCAATTAAATATTCAAATCACAGTATATAACATGAACATCAGTCAGCTGATGGTGCTTATGTGGTGGAACGTAATTCAATGGATGGTGTATGAAGTGAGTTGGGATGCTGCTTCATAAGTAAAGTAAGTCAGCAGAGGTATGGACCCTGCTTGTTGGGCAGGGTGAGTAGGTACGCTGCCCTGATTAACAGTGAAGTGAGATGGGACGCTGCTTCATAAATAAAGTAAGTGAGTAGAGGTATGGACGCTGCTTACTGGGGCAGGGTGAGTAGGTGCGCTGCCCTGATTAATATTACAAGGATGTTATGCTGTATTTAGAATCAATTATACCATGAATAGTTAAGAGCCTTCTGTGTGGAGTCTGCATGTCTTCCCCGTGGTTGAGTGGCGTTTGAAAGACATGCGTAGAATGGGGGCGTGCCTTCGCTGAAGGTTGGGCATCGAGCTGGCACCTCGGCACCCATAAAAAAATCTACTGCCAATCATTAGAGGACCGGAGTTCCACTGTGGCGACCCCTAACCGGGAAAAGCCAGAAGAAGAAGAAGTTGTAATTAATAAAGTTGGTGATCAAAGCTATGTTATGGAAATTTAATAACGGTTGTCAAATGTCATTTGATGTGATGTGTATTATTGAAGGGGACCGGGACAAATGAAGTTTGGCAACAAACTAAGTTGCCCTGGGACATATTCATAGGGGGATTAGGTTAATATTAAGGGGAGTTAAGTGGATTAGGGAGGTGAAAGGGTTAAGTGGAGGCAGGGATAGTTGGGAGGAAATGAGATAATGATGGGGAGGGGCTTAAGAGGTTTAGTCTAGTGTAGTTGGGTTAAGCAATCACATTTTGGCATGAACTTGCTACCCACCCACCCTCCCTCTTTTCGTTGGTGGGGAGTAGGGTTATTTATCAGTGGGGGTAGGCGGAGAAGAGGGATAAGCATGCCCTCTTCTGTTCCCCCTCTGATGTCTGGATGTTCATTTCAAGGATCTGGGGAAAGGAAATGAGTAGTTGGAGGAAGCTTGCTGAATAGATAAGCAAGCTGAGGTAAGGATGGTGCCTATTTGGTGGAAGGTAATTCAATGGATGGTGTATGAAGTGAGTTGGGATGCTGCTTCATAAGTAAAGTAAGTGAGTAGAGGTATGGATGCTGCTTACTGGGGCAGGGTGAGCAGGTACGCTGCCCTGATTAACATTACAAGGATGTTATGCTGTATTTAGAATCAATTATATCACGAATAGTTGCAATTATTAAAGTTGGTGATCAAAGCTATGTTATGGAAATTTCATAAAGGTCATCAAATGTCATTTGGTGTGATGCATGTTATTGAAGGGGACCGGGATAATTACAGTTGTAATGTAAGAGACATTTAACTATCTTGCTTCAAAACATAAATAAACGTAATCAATTAATAAAATTAAAAGATAA
>NC_056747.1:1268976455-1268978955 GCF_019279795.1 Protopterus annectens
ACCAATAATGCTTGCAGTCTCAGTCAATATTACATATTCACTTTAATATAATTTAGTTGTACATTGTTCACTTCCTTCCTTACCTATTAACTGATATGTATAAAGGGTCTATCTGTAGCTACAATTTACAGCTTGAATTTCTTCCTGAACATTATTGTGATACCCCCACAAAACTATTTACAGCAAACTCCCAGACTCCAACCATTACCTCACATATTATCATCCAACATTTTGCAAATCTCAGCCAAATTCAAACATATTTTAATTTGGCTCACCCTCCAAATTATTTCTAAACTATTCAAAATCACCTTAGTCATCATTACTGCTAAAATGAAAAACAAATTCCTTTCAAACCCAAAATACAAATATTATACCTATCATCTACATACTTAAACTCATTGATGACAGAGAACAAAATCTAGGCCCCTGTGGTAACATTTTCACAACAAAAATATTAACGCACTTCCACAAAAATATTAACACTTCCACCTTCTCTCTGTGCCTTATCCATGCATATAGCATCATGAATAAAATAGAACATCTTGAATCTTTCTAAACAATCACTATTCTGATATTTCTGGATTCACTGAATCTTGCATAAAAGATGACACCTACAACATGCATCTTTCCCAAATTACAAACATTAAAACCATATATTTAACAAAAAGAAAGCCATCAGGGTCAAAAATCAAACTACCCAAGACAAGAACAATCTTTCCTTCTGAGCAAACCAAAACTTCTTTGCAGACTTACCAATAATGTACTGAGCTGTTAATTAAAAACAAGACACATTCTTCCAACTGCATCTATATAACATATGTCCAGCATATTCAAATTTGATTTTTAAATGAATTCTCCTTGTTCTCTAATGCAGATCCCTGCAACAATAACCACAGGTACCCACAGAATGTCCACCTCTCTCCCCCATTTTATTTCCAATGAATCAGTTCCAGACAAACAGAAGGTGAACTAGAGGCAGTCCCAGTAGATGTTTTTCTAGGAGCAGGCAATCTGAAACCCCTGATTTATTTACCACTGCAGAGAAAACTTAATACAAGACAGTTAAATGTCTACAACCTATCTCTTCATTAAACATCTGTCCCTCCATCTGGAAAAAGCCAGCATCATCTTCTTACAAAAACTAATGCTCAGTGAGAGGACTGTACTGTTCTAAATACTGTCCTGATTGACACAGGCCTTAATACCACGGCTACATATTGGTTTATATTTACCTTTCTGGCAAAATATTCAGATTCAAGCTCAGTTCCTCCTTTTCAGAGTTCACATCACTAAATAGGAAGCAGAGAACCATAAGGACCTATTCTGTCTCCTCTTCTTTTTTCACATCACATTCTCACCATATTCTCACAACATAAATTTGGTCCTTTAAGCATGAAACCCCCAAACTTGAATATCATTTCACAAACACTGCAACAAGATGTATGTATTCTAACATCATGGCTACAAAATTGGATGGCACAGTGGTACAATGGTACAATGGTAGTTGTTGCCTCACAGCAAGAGGTTCTCTGGTTTGATTCTCAGCTGTAGTGCCTTCTGTGTGGAGTCTGCATGTCGTCCCTGAGTTCATGTGGGTTTCCTCCAGGCACTCCAGTTTCCTCTTATGTTTCAAAGAAATGCATCTGGACCAT
The DNA here is from genome assembly GCF_019279795.1 of Protopterus annectens. Taxonomy (NCBI): domain Eukaryota; kingdom Metazoa; phylum Chordata; order Ceratodontiformes; family Protopteridae; genus Protopterus; species Protopterus annectens. The sequence goes on from NC_056747.1 coordinate 1,268,978,108, forward strand.
TTCTCCCCAGGCCTCTGCTGAAAATTGGCCTCGTTCCAAGTCAGACTTTCCCAGTAAACAAATGTTAAATAAATAAAATAATAAAATAAACACCTACTAATTAACAGCATTATAATCTTTGGAATGCCACACAGATTAAAATCCATACCTGCACATAAAAATGAAATACAACAAACCGCTAGAAACTACCAATTGTTTTTACTATGTCAGTTTATGGTTAGATCAAACACTTAACTTGCAATTTCACATATTGGAAAATAATGCCAACATTACAGTAACACTATTGTGGTTGAAGAAAATCTCTCGCTTCTTACTCCATGAAGACAGGTGAGATTCATAGGTTCATAGATTAGTACTAAGCTAACTGCCCTTGCAAGCCATTTTAAGCCTAGCCAATTATCCCTTGAGAGACTCAAACCCTGCACCTTGTGTTTGTAAGGCAAACACCTTAACCATTAGGCCACCCTCCCAACCAAAGAGTGAGTTATAGGTAAAGGTGCATTACTCCCCCAGTTAGAATGTGAACTTCTCCTCATGGCATCCTTATCCCCCCAAAAAATAACAGTCCCCTTTACAAAGCTGTGCCTATGCTATCTGCCATTTTATTACATTAAGACCCGAAAGGGAATAAATAACACTGCTCCATCCCATCAAAAGCCAAATGTCTCCCAGTCCAACAAAAATGTGATCAGCCAATAGGCTGCTTTCTAAGCAAATTACTAATAATGCAAACCTTCCATTTTTCTTCATCAAACGTAGCATGAAAACTGCAAAGTTCTAGATATGTACTATTTTAGCTAACATCCCTATGGTCTTCAAACTCTATTTACAAAATTTCACCTATGTGA
>NC_056747.1:1268983955-1269088955 GCF_019279795.1 Protopterus annectens
TACTCTCTTAAGACAAGATTGGATAGCCAAGAAGGGGGGGGGGGTAGCTATTCTATACAAAGCAGGTTTCCAAGTTACTGCTTTTGTCCACAAACCATCTCAAGACATTAATGCCAAAATCTTCATTTCTAAATTTCAGCTTAATACTTGTAAATCCATATACATCATCTGTATTTATCTTCCTCCTGGTAATAACACGAACACCCTGGGAAATATCCCTAGCTGGCTATCACTAAACTTCCCACAAGAAACTATAGTCCTCGGTGACTTTAATATTGGCTGGAAGTGCTGTAGCAATGAACAACCAACTACCCGTATTAACCTATATGTTTTTTCTCAAACCATTACCTCCCCAACCAGGATAAACAAACCTAATAAAAATGAAAGTGCTTTAGATTGGATACTCATAAATAACCATCACCAAACATATAAAGTCGGGACCCTCTCTGATGATGTAAGTGACCACTCACTTACCTGTATTATCAGGCATAAGATTGATATACCCTTCCTACCCACATTCAGGACAAATAAGAACTTTAACCCAGATCTCTTCCAAAGTGAACTTAGATCATGTGACTGGTCACCCATAAAATGCCTCCCACTTGAGGAAGCTGAAAAATACTTTAATTCTAAATTCCTAGCCATTCTAGACCACCATGCACCAACCCGTTCTATCAGAATTAGGACTAAACCTGCCCCATGGCTTTCAAAAGAAACCAAGCAAAAAATCCTACTTAGAAATAAATACTGGGCTAAATGGTGAGCTACTAAAAACCCTGTAGATCAACAAAAATTTAGAGAGCTGAGAAATAACACAAAAAAGCTATACTCACAGATAAAATAAACTTTTACTTACAACTCCAGCAAACTCACCAAAATAATCCACAAAAGTTTTGGGCAAGCATTAACAAACTTCTTTACCCAGGTCACTCCATTACACCAACCCCACAAGGCACTGACCATAACAATCTCAAGCAAGCTGCCAAGGCCTTCAATACCTTTTTCACAGAGGCCATTCAAACTCTTGCTAATCAGCTAGCACCTGACAGCTTAAATTTGCTAATCTCAAGTACTAGCCCACCCCCTCCATTTCACTTGCAACCAGTCCCAACATCACTCATTCTCACCCTTATCCAAAAACTTAAACCAGCTACTCCCTCAGCTGACCAACTACCTGCTGAATATCTGCAAATAGCAGCCACATCTATAGCCTATCCCATTTCCATCCTGATTAACAGAACCATATTTGGAAAATCTCTCACATTATCCCCCCTATATAAAGGTGATAACTCTAACTAATTTTCTAACTACTGCCCCATAGCCTTACTTTCTCCTCTGTCAAAAATAATGGAAAAATGCATCCACAGTCAACTACTAGACCACCTAATACAAAATAACTCACCTTCCAAATGTCAGCAGGGATTTAGGCCATTCCACAGTACTACCACTGCCCTCTAATCCTTTTCTGACTGCATTAATAAAAACCGTAACAATAACATTCTTTCCTCTGCACTTTTTATTGATCTTTCAAAAGCATTCGATATGGTTAACCACCAGATACTTATAAATATCCTCAAATCACTTTCACTAGATGCACTGGCTATAAAATGGTTTCAATCCTACCTTGATAATAGACAGCAGGCTGTGCTATGGGATAACAATCTATCTACCCATCTCCCCATTACCCTTGGTGTCCCTCAAGGCTCTATATTTGGACCTCTTCTATTCTCAATCTTTATTAACAACCTTCACTCAGTAATTCCTCAGGCTACCTGTATACAATATGCAGATTATTCCACAATAATATGTTCGGCCACTTTTACATCTGAACTACAGTCCCTAACCCAAAAGGTGTTTAATACAGTAGAACAATTGTTTACACAGCGCTGTCTCCTCTTGTACCCCAAAAAACAAAACTCTTGCTCTTCACTCTTACCCGGAAGTCCTCCCCAGTACATTTCACAGTCATATCTAATAATGGTACTCTCATATCTCCCGATCCAACTACCAAACTTCTTGGAATAGTAATAGACAACAACCTTAACTTTGACACTCATATTAACAATACAATAAAATCCATAAATAGAAAACTGGGCTCTCTCTATAGGATCAAACCCTTCCTTACTCCAGCAGCCAGAATATCTATTGCTCACACCCATCTAATCTCTACACTCCTCTATGCCTCACCCATTTATACTAATCTGTCAAAAAATAACCTCAACAAACTGGAAAAATCCTACAATAACATTGCCAGATTTGCCACTAGCAATCCATTTAGAACCAACCACTGTTACAATTTAAAACAGCTAGGATGGCTTGAGCTACAAAATCAGCTAAAATTTCACCAACTTACCATTGCCCACAAGACCCTTTACCAACCTACTAAAACTCCAACACTTTCTACCCTCATTATCACTTACAAAAATCTTAATACTTTATGCTCTTCAAATAAACTATTTGTTTGCATAAGTAAATCCAGCAACCTGGCCGGAGACTCTCTATTCTCTAACAATGTTGGGAAAAACTGGAACTTACTTCCCAGTGAACTTGCATCACTGTCCTCAATATCACCTTTCAAATATAAACAAAATTATACCTTACAACACACTGGTTATGCCCCTGCACTAACCCTGACTCACTTCCCCTTTCTATTACTAGCTATTGCTTACCAACTACTTCTCTGTACTAAGTTCAGTTTCCTTGATAACAAAGAGAATTTTATCTTGTAGATAATACCAATGTTTGTAGTGATTTTATTCTTATGGTTTGTGAAATGTATGTGATAGGTTTATGATATAGTTGTGGCATGAGCTGTTATTGTACCGACATTTTTTATTAGATTTGTGTTCTTGGAGCTTATCTCCCCGGGCCTCTACTGAAAATGGACATGTATCCAGTTAGACTAGCCCGGTCAACAAACGTAAAATAAATAAAATAATAAAATAAATAATAGAAAGTGATTCGCCCGCAAAAATGTTCACGTTTGTTGCAATTTAGTAGTCCACACAGTAATAAAATATGAGAGGTCTGACCTAAACATTAAATGACTTGTAACTGAACATATCCTAAATAATTGAATTATTCAGTATAAATACTTCTCAGACTGAGCAAACGTGATTAAATCTGAGACTTGTGTGAAGGAGCACATCTGAGCAATTAAAAAAAGTCCTTGAATGGTGGTCACTGTCACCTGTGCTGCCACATTCTACAGAAGAAATATCAGATGACTCCATGTTATAGCTGTGTTGAGTTTCATAAAAAAGGCAAATTAATGCAGTAACATGTCAGCCCTGATAATCAACTGTGACCATAAATGTGTTGTTTCAGATAGGGTGTACTTCTTACACCAACTACTCTTGCTTTAGTAAATTTTCACTTTATAAAAGTGCCACATACTGTTCAGCAGTTAGATCTTGGGTACCAGATATCCTTGAAGCTGGCCTGCCTACCTGTGCTGTAAAGCATTTTGGGAGTTGTCAAAAATTGATGACATCAAAATGTTGTTATCACACATAAAAAAAAGGAGAGATAACAGTTGTGGTAAGAGAAAAATAGCAATAATTAGTGCCATCATATGTAACATACCATAAATTAATGCAATATAAAGAATTTATTTCTACTTTTACATTTAAGTATATTTTTAACAACTACAAATTATAACTGATGATTGCTCCAAGAAATCCATACAATATGCATGTATTGCATACATGCTTGATCAAATAATACAGGTTAAGTTAACAGCATGGCATGTATGGCAATTTTGTTGAAATTATTATGTAATATTTTCAAATGATTTTACTATATATTTGTTACTTGCGGGATGTGAACCCCCAACATCTAAATACAGTATTACAATTGACTCCTACAGTTGGCTTGTGCTACAGACTGAATCATGCATGCCTGATTTTAAAGTTACGAAATGCATGCTTAATTTGCTGCTACTGTATAGAAAAGCAATACTTTAGATAAAATGATAGTTATGTTGTGCTGCATACGTACCCCTTGCTTCCCTAAGTCTTCCTGAACAATCATCATGGAATTCCCTGTTGGCTGCTATCTCCTGTTTGGAAGTAGTATAAAAAGAAGGGAACAAAAGAAGAGCGTCTGAGTCTTTGCCTATATGCAGCTTTCTGTCTAATTGAAATAATTTTTATCTGTATACTTTTACAACTGTGGGATGTCAGCAGTCCTAAACTCATCCAGCTACTGGTTGAATATATCCTGCTTGCTCCTTCTGAGGTAATTAAAGTGGTGCTTACATTGCTCTCCAGTGTGTGGAATGCCAGTCGCACTAGAGACAGCTTTCGCTAGACTATTCCAAGCCTAAGAGCCATACTGAGACCCAATATAATACCTCTTCAGCAGCCTTCAACTGTGGTGCTCTACAAGCAGTCCAATAAAATTTCTGAACTCCTCCACATCCCACCTTTCAGCCCTAAATTGGGCACCTTCACTTCTACCTCCAGACATGTCTGCTCAGGGAAATCGGCAAGAGTTAAGAGTGTTTTCCTGCCAATTTATGTTATTGAGTTTAATGCTGGTGCACAAACCTGAACATCCATGCCAACCACATTTGCACAATGTTAAGCAGAGAGGAATAGTGCCAAACACATCAGGAAGGCAGCTTATAAACTAATAATGGTAATGTGACAGTTGACATTAGTTTTTTGGTTTGACTGCTGCTGTACCTGTTGTGGATTTAACTTTGCAGACATGTATTCGGGGTATACATAGTATAACGTAACACATTTTTTTCTGTGGTTTTACACACTGATAAAATTAATTTTTACAATGTGGGATTCAAACCTGTGCAATATAGAGAAAACATATTATTCTACAGAGGTGATTTTTCATCCTTGCCAGAGAAGAATTACTTGTCAGACATGCTCATTAATTATATATAAATACACATGACAGAGTGAGGGGTTAACCATGTATGTGTGTGACCTGACAAGGTCTGGTTTATACATTCGTGTGTGTATGAGTATCACTGAAGTCTGAAGTCCACCCAAGGCCAGAAAAAAAAATTATAATTACAAAAACATTAATTGTCAGTATACCCACCATCACACATTAATTCATATGAGCTCCAGTGCTATACATACTTATTTTTATTTATAATTATGTTTATATTGTTTTATATTTTAGAAAATTGAGTGGACAGGCATTACTAAAATTGGGGAATGTGTTAGATTAGAACTCTGGCTCTGTAATGTGTAAGTGTAGAACCATAATTGTACTGATACTCACAGTTACACATGTAATATATCTCTGATATCCTGAGTATGCTAATACACATGGTATACATAGCTATTCCTATGTGTAAGTATTTTTCTACTGTTAATTTTTATGTAAAGTAAAGTGGAATATCAGTAAGAAAAGTTTGGCTTTAGATAGTTTAGAACCTAGGCTCACCTATACTATAACCCTTAATTTACAACTGCTACCACAAGAACAACAAGGCGACAGCTGTATATTTTCACATTTATCACTCTGTATGTCTGCTGACCACCGCACAATACTGCTTAGCATGTTTACACAGCAGCAAACTACAAATGACACAATGTATCCATTTTTAAATTGCCTACTATCTGTTCCTGTCTGCAGATGTTCTGGACCTGCAGGCATTGTGTGAGCTTTAGCATTTAGTGGGTTTGTGTGATGGTAAGCAAAAGATGCAACAATGTATCTGCTTTGAAATTGACTACAGTTTGCTTCCTGTCTGCAGGTGTTCTGGACCTGTAGGTACTGCTGACAGTTGTGCAACACCATTTAGTAGCATTGTGGGATGGTCAGCAAAAGAGGTAATATATCCTTTTTGAAATTGAGAATGTCTGCTTCTTGTGTGGGCCATTACACTGTGTTTGTGCCAAGGTAAGTGATGAGCAAATGTGACATCCAAAGCTCACATTGCATTATCCTTCTAAGAAGTGTTTATTAAGTTTCATCCTTAAAAGATAAATGTGAGACTTGAACCATGATCTACAGATAGCATGTACTGGTTGGTTCATCATGTTTGTCAGGTGTGCTTCACACACACTTGATTCACAGATGTAATTTATGCAGTCTTTATCACAGCTGTATGTTAAATGAAATTTATTTGATTCATCCATTTCACCATGTTTCTGCTAAGCACAAATATGAATATTAAAAAAAATAATAAACAACACTACAAAATAAAATTTTAGCACACATTACAGTTTTTTACACAAGTCTGGATGTGAACTCTCACACCAATGAACCTACAAATCACAGTAAGGGTGTCTTATCCCTTTTTGCCACAGAAACAGCTTTGCAGCAGGAATGCAAATCATTGTGCATACAAACAAGTCCCATTTCATCCACAGTATTAACAAGACATATAACACTTGTACACTCTCAGTTATTTGTACATGTGTTAACTACATATTTAGTGCAATGGTTGATCACACAACCATTTATGAATATTGTTTGCAGCCATGCAGTTCTGCCATCTTTGTATTATGTTCATTCCTCTCTTATCTGAGCTGTAATCTCAGTCATGCAGACTGTAGGACACTTTGTATCATTGTCCTTAAGAGGTATGAAAATATTTAAAGACAATAATATACAGTTTTCACCAAAGGCAGGGGAATTTGGCTATTAGTGAACAGAAATTGAGAAAGTTCACTTCTATTTAAAACTTTGATACAATTATTTCCACAGTTTGTAAAGATAACCTGCGTGACACACTCACTGCAAGTAAAGGAGTCTATATTGCTGATGTGTTTTCCTTCTCTCCAACAGTAATCATTCACAGTTGATATCCATTAGCAACAAACACTGAGGGAGGGCCTGCACTATGTTTATATCTGCTACACTGAGCCAAAAGTTTGGAATTCAGCAATTCCAGTGAGTTCACACCTCATTTGCATCTTCACCTTACTCGCAGGCCTGAATCTACAGTATAAAAAGATAACAATGTAGCTAGGGAACCTGAAGATGAACAGAGTATGTGGACAACAGAGAAGAAGATTACTATTAATTTGGATTTATCTGGACAGGGAACATCTGATCTTGATAAGGTATGATTGGCTTTTTCAATTACATACTAGATTTGCTCACGTTACTTGAGAAATTGTTTTATACATATGCATTAGCAAATTTAACTTTCTGTATGCACATCTTAGAAGTTTACTGATGGCATACAGATTATTGTCAGGGTATTTTACTTTCTTAGATACACAGCCTTGCTAACTTTCATCACAAGAGTTATTGCTACAACTGATTATCTTGCACTCTTCTGTATTATTTCAATGAAATGTAAATGCCCTATAATATCAATGACACAGGTTGTTAGGCTTCTAAAATGTCCCATAGACACCTCTAGGCACAAGTAGAGTTGACTGGCAATCTTATAAAAATGACTTTTCTGTTGTAAATGTGCACACATTTTTGTGAGATTTTTTTGGAAAGCACCATTGATCATGTTTTGTGTTTCTCCAGTGGGTAATACTGAAAAAAATAATAATAATACTTATATATATAAGCAGGACTTTTATTTATGTGATATTTATGTGTAGTATCCTTTTTTGTTTCATGTCACCTAGGATTATGTCACCCAAAAATCCCAATACCTCCAACCCACCTTTCAGTGACTCCAAGAATGATGTAATTGTCCAAGCATTTAGGTGACATGGTGCCTTTCTGCTTGAGATAGGACATTGGGATAAGTCTGGAAGAATGCAGATTTGGAACCAGATAGTGAACATAATCAAGGCCATGGAGGGGGGGGGCAAACAAAGCAGAACTTATGATCAGATGCATCACAGGGCCACTAATATAATTTCATCATCTTGAAGGAGAACAGCTGCAGTGGCCCATGGACAGCTGGCTATGGGGGGGTGCTGCTACAGAGTCACCATTGACACTGAATGAAGAGTTCCTGTTCACTGTCAGAGATCAGAGAGCTCACTGGAATGTGCACAACATCATGTCACTGATGTTGGTGCTGCTGTTTCAAGGCGGACAAGTATGTCCTAGGAGGAGCTTCACGTAAGCCTACACATGTCAGTTTTTGACATTTTCTTGTATAGTAAAATATTAAAAGTACAACCTCCCTAGCAAGTGCAGGGTCATCTGCACATGGTAAGCTAAATATTTTTATTTGAGTACTCATGAGCATTTGACAGAAATATGCATTTATCTGTATATGTGAGGTGGGTGTCATGAGAGTATGTGTGTATTGCTGTACTATCTGTGATAGTGGCACCAGTGTTATTTTGTTATCATATTAAATTGCAATGTAGGTATTAATTGTTTTATGTGTTTATTGCTTATTATCAAATGTGATCTTGACAGCAGAAGTGTAGGACTCTTACCACCTAATGTCAGAGTATCGGCAGAATCTAATCATGATGGTGGCCAAACAGAGGCACAGTTGGGAAGTGCAGAGATTGAATCTGGCACTGAGGTTGACATTCAGCCATCCCCTGCATTTCCATCACACACAGACAGTAGACCTATGCATACCTATTCCAGTGAGCCCTCAGATATTGGACAGGTGTAATGTGTGACACTTGATCAGGGTAGTGTGGTTACTGTGGCTTCAGTGCTTGTTGATTCTAGCTGTAGGCAAGGTGTGGGTGAGGTGCCACACAGCAGGGTTGTTAGTGGTGCTCTGAGACCTGCTGTCTACTCTCCATGTGATCCTGGTGTGTCTTTCTGTGCCACTCAACCTATGTTTAGGGACATCATGGAGGCACAGTCCAATTGGGCCTCCAAGGAAATGCTTAGGGTTGTAGATTTGGCACAAGCTGATATGCCTGACTAACTCCCCCATGTTGCCGATTCAATGGCTCAGATGAATGACATATAGGAACAGGTGGTGTCTGTGATGGAACATCTGCTGGAAGGTGGACAGCATCCATGAGGACATATGTCAGCCACATCATCTGATGATCACCCATGTGTCCATGCCTGATCACACTCCCATAGTGGCACTGCTTGCACTTCTTCATCAGCGGTTGTGGTGTCCACACCCATACATGGTAGACCATGGGGTTGTGGTCCTGGGTGTACTCATGAAGAGAGCTCTTCCAGAGGACATCAGTCACATTCAGGTAGCAGCAGTGCATCTGACCATGGGCATGGATGTACCAGTGCAACTCCTGGCAGAGCCAGTTCTCATGGTTGGGTATGATGACAATGAACTGTCACCTCTAACCTGCATGACTTACACCTGTCTGACATACCAGGATGTAGAGCTAGCACAGTGTTTGGCTGTGTTCTTGCAGACACTCACAGACCAAAAATTTCACCTGGAGGACCCCTACAGACACACACACATATAACAGTTATGTGGGTCAGTCATGAGGCTTAAAGATCATTCTGTTTCAGTGGCTTTTTGATACTTTATCCAAATGTCTGCCTTTTCTCTTTCTTAATCACACACACTCACTACTTTCTATGTAAGCCTTGGCCTCCTGCCCCCCCTCCCCCACAACACCCTGTGCAAATAATGATAACTGTGCCATATCCCTTGAATTTCTTTCTTTTGGATTCAGAGATGCATAAGTCTTTTGTCTGAATTCCAGGGTTCATAGCTGATTTAATGCTTAATATAAATGTGTGTTGTACTGCTGTTTTGCAAATTGTCCTGCTTTCTTACAGGTTTTGTAATGTAAACAAAACCGGAAAGCAAGCAGTCCACCAGGCACCTAGAATCCCAAGTAAAATAGAAGACACTCCTTGGAAATCCTTGAACGCAACTTTATTTTTAAAACAAATAAAAGCGTTTTCGCTGCTATTCAGTAAAAGCAGCTTCTTCAGAAAACATTAGATCAATGCAACATAAAGCACCCGGCAGTTAGTGCTGGTTTAAAGGCGTATACATCATGACATCACTCCTGCACAGGTGAGCAATTAACACTGCTTTTAAAACCAGTAGGGCAGAGTATAGTTAAAATAAATGTTAAATATTAAAGGAAAACAAGCTTACAAACACAGTATAAAAATATTTTTTCTATGCTTGATGTAATATTTCCCTTCAAAAGGTCATTCAAAACCTAAGAACATTAAAATTAGTAATAATAAATGACTTCCAAAGCAACATACATCTCAAATTTCATGAAGCACGAAAGAGAAAAAAATATATATATATTGTTATATTATTATATTATATAATGAGCTTGGCATCAATGAATAAATGGTAAAACAGACCTGACACTGTAACAGATTGTTAATCTAGTTACTTAATATAACTTCTCATCTTTAGCACCGCTGATATATTACAGTTATCGTTAAGGCCAGGATTATGAAAGGCATTTAGTTTTATCTGCCATTCTAATTCACGGAGTTCTAAAAGAAGTGACAAGGGCCCCCCCCTGATACTCATTGGGATATGGTCAATCCCCATAAAAACAAACTTATGGTCTGGAAAGTTTGCTACATGTCTCGCAAGGGCATTTTCCTGTTTGTCATTCCTCATGGCATAGACGTGCTCGTAAATACGTTGCCGCAGTTTTCGGTCCGTCTTGCCTATGTAGAATGCAGGACATGTATTACAAAATGCTCCGTATACAACTGATTTAGTGTTACAGCTAATAGTATGTTTGATGTAATATTTAACATCATTAACTGTAAAAGAAAGCCCTACTCTAACTAAGTGGCACCAATTACAAACACCGCAAGTCACGGTGCCCTTACATTTGTTAAAGTTCAATTCAGGCTTAGACTGTAACAGTTCTTTTAAATTCCTTCCTTTTCGAAACACAACTCTAGGAAAAGGTCCCAGCTTTTCAAATAAGAGCACATCGTTCCTGATAAATTCCCAGTTTTTATTCAGAATACGACAGATATTCCTAGTGTCGTTATTAAATGTTGTAATAAAACAGGTAGTGAAACTAGATCTAAGTGAGAAACTCGCCCTAACACTAGCCAGTGCATGAATATGGTCTTCACCTATAGGATTAAAACCCAAAGTTGGTGAATCAGGTACTTGTTCGATACATTGTCTGAGGAGTGGTTTATAAAAAACACCCGCTAACTTAAGTTCAATTTCAGTAGTGATCTCATCAATGAGTGTAATCGGGTAACCCCTGTCCACAAATTGATTTTTCAGAAAATCACATTCATCACTAAAGGTCTCTACTGAATTACACATACGGGCTGCTCTCACATATTGACCCTTTACAATTGCCCTCTTTTGTCTGAATGGGTGTTGACTAGTGAAATGCAGTAAGGAGTTACAATATGTTGTTTTCCTAAACACTTTGGATATATAAGTCATGTTAGAGTAGTCCTTACTGAGCTTTACATCTAAATAATCAATCTCTACATTGGAGAAGTTAGATGTAAACCTCAAAAAAGTAGTCGTGTCATTCATGAGCGCGACTAGAGACTCCGCTTCAGAACTGTTACCTTTAAGCAAAATAAAGACATCATCCAGGTAGCGTGTATAGAATCGAATCTGATCAATAAATCTAGTGTTGTTTATAATGTGTTTAGACTCCCAAAAGGCCATGAACATGTTGGCTACACTGGCTCCACATGGGGAGCCCATGGCTATGCCTTGTTTTTGCAAAAAGATTTTATCATTAAAGGTGAAAGAGTTGGAATCTAGGACAATGTCTAACAATTCAGTTACCAGACTGACTTCATTTTTTGTAGCTCCCAAATCTCTTAACTGCAATCCAACCCACTCAGAGGCCTCAAGATGGGGAATAGATGTATAAAGGTCCACAACATCAATAGTTAGGAAGTTGTGCTCTCGTTAAATGGGATGTCGTTGATACTACTAAGAAAATTCCAGGAATCCTTACAAATAGATGGGATTTTCTTTAAGTACTTCAACAGAATGTGGTCAATGAATTTGGAACAGTTGTAGGTCATTGAAAACCTGCCATCTATCAATGCCCTCATCGGAGGGTTCTCAAGATTCTTATGAATCTTGGGTATACCGAACATCATGGGGACCCTAGGGAAGGAAATGTCCAGAAAGTTATACATTTCAACATCAATTCTACCTTCCAGGAACATATCCCTAAGGTATCCCCTGATCTTCCTACACATACCATTCATTTCGTTGGTCGAAGAGAGACAGTAGGCAGGTGTGTCCAACACGGAAAGCATTTTTTCTGTATACATGCTGTTTTCAAAGATGACCAACCCTCCCCCCTTATCAGGTTTTATTACTCTCACTGGTAGTAATTTAAAATCAGATAGAGCTCTTCTCTGCTCCTTAGAAATATTTTGTGAGTTATTAGATCCCAAATGATTTTTAGAATTTTTTAGTTCCCTAAAATCTAACTCACAAATATTTTCAAAGACTTTAAGCAAGGTATGTAACGGGGGGTTAAATATACTAGGAGTTTTTAACTCAGACCTAGGTAGAGCAGTAGAGTTGTTAAACATCAGGTCTAGGTTTAATTTCCTAGTGTAACATTTAAGGTCAATAATCGTTTTTGTTAGGTCACAGTCAGAACTAGGTACAAAGGTGTTTCCTCGAGAAAGAATTTCTATCAATTCAGTTGACAACATAACTTTAGAAAAGTTATAAATTTTAAAGTCTCCTTTTATATTGTATTGAATACATAAATTAGATGTCTCAGATCTTTCCACATCCAAAACGTTAGGAGAATTTGTCAGTTGTTCCGAGTTCTGCTCCTCGTTTGGTATGTCCGTTGTGGTAGTTGACCTAAAAAACTGTCATTGACATTACCAGTACTGGATCCAGGGTTGTTTCTCCTGGTTCTGTCCTTGTTATTAAAGTTAGTGTTCCCATTAGGTCTGTTAGACCATTTAGGTCTAATGTTTTGTTGGTTCCTGTCCGTGCTGTTATTATTAGGACAAGTAGGATGTAACTGCGGTTCAGAACCATCCAGGCCATCCAAGCCTACAGTGGAAACTACTTGTAGTTTGAAGCTGCTGATGGTAGTAAGAGTCCCTGTCTCTATTAAGTTTTTTAATTTTGTTCTGTTTGAGTTTAGTCAGCAAGCCCTCAATGCTAATGAAGATACGGTCATAGTCGAATTTGTATTGCAAAAAGTCTATGTCCGTTTTAATGGTGTTGTCCAAAATCTTAATTTCTTCGGTTAAAGAAGTGATGTTGAGAGAATAATGCTTGATTAACATTTCAAGCAACTGGGCACCTTGTTTTTCAAACAGCGTGACCAGTTCCATGAAAAAGGCAGTCCCCTGAATGAGGCCAGAAGGAGAAAAAGCAGAGCGGAGGCCCTTAGGCACTATATTTTCATTAAGGCATTGCTGGAAGTACAAAACTTCCAGCTGCAATTTTTTTGTACATTTGTAAATGTAAGGGCACCGTGACTTGCGGTGTTTGTAATTGGTGCCACTTAGTTAGAGTAGGGCTTTCTTTTACAGTTAATGATGTTAATATTACATCAAACATACTATTAGCTGTAACACTAAATCAGTTGTATACGGAGCATTTTGTAATACATGTCCTGCATTCTACATAGGCAAGACGGACCGAAAACTGCGGCAACGTATTTACGAGCACGTCTATGCCATGAGGAATGACAAACAGGAAAATGCCCTTGCGAGACATGTAGCAAACTTTCCAGACCATAAGTTTGTTTTTATGGGGATTGACCATATCCCAATGAGTATCAGGGGGGGGCCCTTGTCACTTCTTTTAGAACTCCGTGAATTAGAATGGCAGATAAAACTAAATGCCTTTCATAATCCTGGCCTTAACGATAACTGTAATATATCAGCGGTGCTAAAGATGAGAAGTTATATTAAGTAACTAGATTAACAATCTGTTACAGTGTCAGGTCTGTTTTACCATTTATTCATTGATGCCAAGCTCATTATATAATATAATAATATAACAATGTATATATATTTTTTTCTCTTTCGTGCTTCATGAAATTTGAGATGTATGTTGCTTTGGAAGTCATTTATTATTACTAATTTTAATGTTCTTAGGTTTTGAATGACCTTTTGAAGGGAAATATTACATCAAGCATAGAAAAATATTTTTATACTGTGTTTGTAAGCTTGTTTTCCTTTAATATTTAACATTTATTTTAACTATACTCTGCCCTACTGGTTTTAAAAGCAGTGTTAATTGCTCACCTGTGCAGGAGTGATGTCATGATGTATACGCCTTTAAACCAGCACTAACTGCCGGGTGCTTTATGTTGCATTGATCTAATGTTTTCTGAAGAAGCTGCTTTTACTGAATAGCAGCAGCTTTTATTTGTTTTAAAAATAAAGTTGCGTTCAAGGATTTCCAAGGAGTGTCTTCTATTTTACTTGGGATTCTAGGTGCCTGGTGGACTGCTTGCTTTCCGGTTTTGTTTTCATCTGGTCTGTTTTGCCTGATTTTGCACAGTCTGTTTGTTTCTCCATGGCTTCGGAAAGAGCCAGCAGCCCGAGGACACCTTCCATCTTTCATTCGGATTGAGACCAGCCAGTAGTCTTGCAACCTAATTCCGGTTTGGATACAAACATGATACTTTTGGCTTTATCACAGAAAATTGACTCTTTACAATCTCGTATGGAGGCGTTCGAGAATTTAAGCTCTCGCAACCTGGTATCTAGTAATATTCCAGCAGGGCAGCGTTGTATTCGTACCAGCAACAATACTAGTTTTAACGGCTTTAATATCAATGAATCTAATGAGCGGCTACTCCCTTCTGTAATCAGAGACCTAGATGGAGGAAGCAATGTTTCGAACAACGGAGGAAGCAATGTCTCGAACAACGGAGGGCAACAGGGACTTAATAACAACCACAGGGAGCTTATTGGCGTTCCTTCCATTTCCCAATGGATCGACAATCTGGAAGCGTTCGTTTTTCCTCGAGCGACTACCCTGGAACGACCGGCTACGGATGGTGAGTTTAACTTAAACCCTGTTGGCTCTATTTGTGACAATCTCAAGAAGTTGGACGTTAAGCTTTTGAAATTAAAAAAATTGCAGCTGGAAGTTTCGTACTTCCAGCAATGCCTTAATGAAAATATAGTGCCTAAGGGCCTCCGCTCTGCTTTTTCTCCTTCTGGCCTCATTCAGGGGACTGCCTTTTTCACGGAACTGGTCACGCTGTTTGAAAAACAAGGTGCCCAATTGCTTGAAATGTTAATCAAGCATTATTCTCTCAACATCACTTCTTTAACCGAAGAAATTAAGATTTTGGACAACACCATTAAAACGGACATAGACTTTTTGCAATACAAATTCGACTATGACCGTATCTTCATTAGCATTGAGGGCTTGCTGACTAAACTCAAACAGAACAAAATTAAAAAACTTAATAGAGACAGGGACTCTTACTACCATCAGCAAGCTTACCCGAAACTACAAGTAGTTTCCACTGTAGGCTTGGATGGCCTGGATGGTTCTGAACCGCAGTTACATCCTACTTGTCCTAATAATAACAGCACGGACAGGAACCAACAAAACATTAGACCTAAATGGTCTAACAGACCTAATGGGAACACTAACTTTAATAACAAGGACAGAACCAGGAGAAACAACCCTGGATCCAGTACTGGTAATGTCAATGACAGTTTTTTAGGTCAACTACCACAACGGACATACCAAACGAGGAGCAGAACTCGGAACAACTGACAAATTCTCCTAACGTTTTGGATGTGGAAAGATCTGAGACATCTAATTTATGTATTCAATACAATATAAAAGGAGACTTTAAAATTTATAACTTTTCTAAAGTTATGTTGTCAACTGAATTGATAGAAATTCTTTCTCGAGGAAACACCTTTGTACCTAGTTCTGACTGTGACCTAACAAAAACGATTATTGACCTTAAATGTTACACTAGGAAATTAAACCTAGACCTGATGTTTAACAACTCTACTGCTCTACCTAGGTCTGAGTTAAAAACTCCTAGTATATTTAACCCCCCGTTACATACCTTGCTTAAAGTCTTTGAAAATATTTGTGAGTTAGATTTTAGGGAACTAAAAAATTCTAAAAATCATTTGGGATCTAATAACTCACAAAATATTTCTAAGGAGCAGAGAAGAGCTCTATCTGATTTTAAATTACTACCAGTGAGAGTAATAAAACCTGATAAGGGGGGAGGGTTGGTCATCTTTGAAAACAGCATGTATACAGAAAAAATGCTTTCCGTGTTGGGCACACCTGCCTACTGTCTCTCTTAGATAGCAGAAATGAATGGTATGTGTAGGAAGATCAGGGGATACCTTAGGGATATGTTCCTGGAAGGTAGAATTGATGTTGAAATGTATAACTTTCTGGACATTTCCTTCCCTAGGGTCCCCATGATGTTCGGTATACCCAAGATTCATAAGAATCTTGAGAACCCTCCGATGAGGGCATTGATAGATGGCAGGTTTTCAATGACCTACAACTGTTCCAAATTCATTGACCACATTCTGTTGAAGTACTTAAAGAAAATCCCATCTATCTGTAAGGATTCCTGGAATTTTCTTAGTAGTATCAACGACATCCCATTTAACGTAGAGCACAATTTCCTAACTATTGATGTTGTGGACCTTTATACATCTATTCCCCATCTTGAGGCCTCTGAGTGGGTTGGATTGCAGTTAAGAGATTTGGGAGCTACAAAAAATGAAGTCAGTCTGGTAACTGAATTGTTAGACATTGTCCTAGATTCCAACTCTTTCACCTTTAATGATAAAATCTTTTTGCAAAAACAAGGCATAGCCATGGGCTCCCCATGTGGAGCCAGTGTAGCCAACATGTTCATGGCCTTTTGGGAGTCTAAACACATTATAAACAACACTAGATTTATTGATCAGATTCGATTCTATACACGCTACCTGGATGATGTCTTTATTTTGCTTAAAGGTAACAGTTCTGAAGCGGAGTCTCTAGTCAGCTCATGAATGACACGACTACTTTTTTGAGGTTTACATCTAACTTCTCCAATGTAGAGATTGAGTATTTAGATGTAAAGCTCAGTAAGGACTACTCTAACATGACTTATATATCCAAAGTGTTTAGGAAAACAACATATTGTAACTCCTTACTGCATTTCACTAGTCAACACCCATTCAGACAAAAGAGGGCAATTGTAAAGGGTCAATATGTGAGAGCAGCCCGTATGTGTAATTCAGTAGAGACCTTTAGTGATGAATGTGATTTTCTGAAAAATCAATTTGTGAACAGGGGTTACCCGATTACACTCATTGATGAGATCACTAGTGAAATTGAACTTAAGTTAGCGGGTGGTTTTTATAAACCACTCCTCAGACAATGTATCGAACAAGTACCTGATTCACCAACTTTGGGTTTTAATCCTATAGGTGAAGACCATATTCATGCACTGGCTAGTGTTAGGGCGAGTTTCTCACTTAGATCTAGTTTCACTACCTGTTTTATTACAACATTTAATAACGACACTAGGAATATCTGTCGTATTCTGAATAAAAACTGGGAATTTATCAGGAACGATGTGCTCTTATTTGAAAAGCTGGAACCTTTTCCTAGAGTTGTGTTTTGAAAAGGAAGGAATTTAAAAGAACTGTTACAGTCTAAGCCTGAATTGAACTTTAACAAATGTAAGGGCACCGTGACTTGCGGTGTTTGTAATTGGTGCCACTTAGTTAGAGTAGGGCTTTCTTTTACAGTTAATGATGTTAAATATTACATCAAACATACTATTAGCTGTAACACTAAATCAGTTGTATACGGAGCATTTTGTAATACATGTCCTGCATTCTACATAGGCAAGACGGACCGAAAACTGCGGCAACGTATTCTTGAGCACGTCTATGCCATGAGGAATGACAAACAGGAAAATGCCCTTGCGAGACATGTAGCAAACTTTCCAGACCATAAGTTTGTTTTTATGGGGATTGACCATATCCCAATGAGTATCAGGGGGGGGCCCTTGTCACTTCTTTTAGAACTCCGTGAATTAGAATGGCAGATAAAACTAAATGCCTTTCATAATCCTGGCCTTAACGATAACTGTAATATATCAGCGGTGCTAAAGATGAGAAGTTATATTAAGTAACTAGATTAACAATCTGTTACAGTGTCAGGTCTGTTTTACCATTTATTCATTGATGCCAAGCTCATTATATAATATAATAATATAACAATGTATATATATTTTTTTCTCTTTCGTGCTTCATGAAATTTGAGATGTATGTTGCTTTGGAAGTCATTTATTATTACTAATTTTAATGTTCTTAGGTTTTGAATGACCTTTTGAAGGGAAATATTACATCAAGCATAGAAAAATATTTTTATACTGTGTTTGTAAGCTTGTTTTCCTTTAATATTTAACATTTATTTTAACTATACTCTGCCCTACTGGTTTTAAAAGCAGTGTTAATTGCTCACCTGTGCAGGAGTGATGTCATGATGTATACGCCTTTAAACCAGCACTAACTGCCGGGTGCTTTATGTTGCATTGATCTAATGTTTTCTGAAGAAGCTGCTTTTACTGAATAGCAGCGAAAACGCTTTTATTTGTTTTAAAAATAAAGTTGCGTTCAAGGATTTCCAAGGAGTGTCTTCTATTTTACTTGGGATTCTAGGTGCCTGGTGGACTGCTTGCTTTCCGGTTTTGTTTCCATCTGGTCTGTTTTGCCTGATTTTGCACAGGTTTTGTAATGTGTACATCCCTTTCAACCTCTTAGACCAACAAAGCTGGACCAAGTAATAAATAAAATGGCACAAAGTCCCAAAATAGGGACAATTTTGAAATATTTTGGTCCTATAAACTGTGAAAGTTGATAGAATAACAGGTTTTCCAAGTTTACTATCACATGTTCAATATGACATTGTTCGAATGTACAGATGTCTGAACCAAATGTTCGGAAATCTGTATACCGAACAGTGTAAATGTCGAACTGAGCATTTCAGTGCAGTCGAATTTCAAAAATGTCGACTACACTGAAATTCTCCTACCCACCCAACATACTACAACTGATTTTGCAGGGGGCAAGCCCCCCTGCACTCTCCCTACTTATTTATACAAACTCTGAGATTGCACTACAGTGAGGGTAAGGGTACATTTCCCCATCCCCACTATAGTGCAATCTGCACCACAATGTTGGAGGTGACAACAACGGCCATTCACTCTTGTCAGCTTTGGCACTCCAGTGATTGCCCTAATGGTTCTGCTATCTGGTTTTCGCACATAGTTTGTTCGTCTAGAAGATGAACAAACGTGTGATAGTAAACCGGTTTTCCATTACTATTAATTTTCTGAGGGATATGAAGTCTGAAACTGAAAGATGGGTCATTATTTTCTAACTTTACTCTTTAATGATTTGCCAATACAAACATAGAAAAGTGTGAGAGCAAACTGTGGACATTCTGTGAGAATCTGTACATTTTAGACACGTGAACGTGTGAATCTTTGATGCATGAGGCCTATTATTTTATAGAGGATACATATACTCACATAAGTCACTGCTGTCACATCTTGATGTAATTGCTGTACAAGTCACCCACCTTATACTTACTTACATTACCAAGTAACAGTATGCAAGGATATAACATTCCTTTGTATTTTTAGACATTTATTTTTCTATTCCAGGTTCAGTACTTACCTTGGAAGTCTGGCAGTAGAAAGAGTTTTAATTTGGGGCTGACTCTGTCTGATGCTAGCAGTACACAGCAATTACATGGGTAAGTAGAGGTTATGAGCATTGCCTGGATCAATGTTACTGTATGTCTGTGTGTACGATAAAGGTTTTCAGCCCCTTAGGGGGTGAGCTTGTGTGCTGCCCTTTGTTGTTGGCAAGTGAGAGAGCATATTGTGCACACCTATGTCTGCCTACACCCATAGTGGTTATCTCTCTGATTTTTCACCTGCATGTAGTTGTGGTGACCTTGCCAGTGGTGGTGGTGGGATGTGTGGCCCTTCCCCTTGGTGTTCCTGCTGAAGCTGTTTTCTCAGAATAATATTGTGAAGCATGGCACAGCCATTGAAAATGTCAGCACATGTAAGGGGAGTGTACTGCAGGGCTCCCCAGATGTGTCTAGGCACCGGAACCATGACTTCAGCAGCCCATACACATGCGCTCTGATATTTCTTGTCTGAGTGTGTGCTACGTTATAGCATTCTTCAGTTGGTGTGTGTGTATTTCTGACAGATGCCATCAGCCATAGTGTGAGTGCAGAAGCTGCATCTCCCAGTAAATGACCCTGTGGGATATCCCCCATTTGAAAACATCTGATACAGTGAGAGTTGTGCCAGATGTGCGAGCCATGGTAACTGCCTGGATTGCCTGCACACACATTCATAACAATTCCCTTAGTATTGTATATGCCATGTCAGTTAATGGAGTGGAATCCCTTTCTGTTTATGTACACCCTTCCCTGTTCCCTGGTTGGTGCTTTGATTTTGACATGTGTACAGTCCATGTCACCCAAGACTTCTGGGTAGTGTGCTACAGGGTATGGCTCCTGCATAGTTGTGGCTCTGTCTTCAGTTGCAAGGGGAAAATGTATGTAGTCACTGGCATGTTGCATCATAGCAGTCAGGAATTGATGTAGGGTCGTGGATGCTGATTCCTGTGACACCTCCAACACGTCTTCTGTTCATCAGGAAGGATCCCATAGCTAATATTCTAAGTATTACAAGTATTGGGCGGTGCAGTGGTGCAGCGGTTAATGCTGTCGCCTCACAGCAAGAGGTTCTCCGGTTCAATTCTCGGCTGGGGTGCCTTCTGTGTGGAGTTTGCATGTTCTCCCTGCGTTCGCGTGGGTTTCCTCCGGGTACTCTGGTTTCCTCCCACATTCTAAAGACATGTTTCTGGAGCATTTCTCCCCGGGCCTCCGCTGAAAACAGGATCTGTGGAACCTAGTCGGACTTTCCCGGTCAACAAATGTAAAATAAATAAATAAATAAATTACACATACCTTAGTCTCCACTGGTATTGTTTCCCCTTGGTTTGCCCTTGCACTCATTTGAGGACGACAGGGGTTGCAGAGCTCCAGATGCATGTTTCTATCCACCCTGTACCATTTTACAATTTCTGCCTCATGCAGATTGTGAAAAGTTAAATGGGGTTTAAATACACTTCTCCTCCTTGGCCAAGGTCTATTAGCAGCAGAAGCAGCATAGACTCGCGCCTGTTCCATGTACACATGAATAAGAACAACAGCAACCGCTAACATTCTTTCCATGTATTCTAGTTAACGTGGCTGTAATCCAATAGGTTTTGCAATTCATAGTCACAACCTGCACTGAGGCTACACAATTGCTTTATAGCTTGTTGAGTACCTTCTCCATCTTGGATTGGTCGTTTGGCATACAGTTCAGCTGCTTATGCTGTAATTAGCATGCCACAAAGTAACTGAGTTTGCGCTGCTGTACACGCTGTGTAAAGCTGCTTACTGACAGGCTCTATTGAGTCTGCACTGTTGTTGCACCTCAGTTTCTGCAGCTGAAGGGAAAGCATTAGAGAAAAACATATTCATCAGAATATTTTATCAGTCTGCTGTTGTTCCAGGCTTTTTAAGTTTGCTCCACAAAGATCTGCAGCAAAGGCAGGACCCATGGTTTACCTTCCGTGACCCTGCATCATTCTACGATTACATCTAACAATTTCACATACTAAGTGAAAAAAGAAAGCTGCACCAAACTTACACAACCACCACGTTTATTAGCAAAAAATAAAAAATAACAATAGGATAACGTGTTGTTTTTTTGGTAATAAATGTGGTGGCTGTGTAAGTTTGGTGCAGCTTTCTTTTTTCACTTGGTCTTGCTACTCTGCACCTCTCTGCACTCTTGAGCCATTTAGTTTATTTTCAATTTCACATACTAGTTACAGACTGCATTTGCTAAGACAGCTGTTAACCTACTGGCAAATAAATCCATTTTGTCTATGAAAGTCAAGTTTTCCAAATAATGATGAGTGATGCATTATCAAAAAGCTTGGCTAAAATCTAATAAAGTTACTCTACATTATTAGGAACTGAAAGTTGCTGAAGTCAAAGGTAACCATTAAGGCAAGTAATTCAAATAATAATGTAACCCACCACCACACACTCCTTTTGTTCCAATTCTTCGTGAAATGCCATAGAAACCAGGAAGCACAAATGTGACAGTAATTAGCCAGACACACAACAGAAATCTCACAGTATTCCATCTCTTCTGTGTCAGCTCAAATCATGCAGTAACAAAAACTTGCGGTTATTGTCAAGGCTGCCCCCACTGAGGCTCGTAGTACTGAATGAGAGCACCTCCTTCCTCAACATGTTCATATTTCATAGTTTAGTACTAGGCTAACTGCCTTTGTGGGCCATTTTTAAACCTAGCCAATTACCCCAAGTGAGAATCAAACCCTGCACCTTGTGTCTCTAAGGTAAACACATTAATCATTATGCCAAACCCCCTCCCTTATGGCATCAGTGTGCAAGGCATGCAGTCAGTACACCTGCCTCAGTGCTGCTTTCTTGATGACAGTAGTGTCAGTCTCAATGGCACAAAAAGTGGTACTCTGTGCCCCCTTAACAACCAAAAAGTGGTACTCTGTGCCCCCTTAACAACCAAAAAGTGGTACTCTGTGCCCCCTTAACAACCAGAAGTCTCTATCAGCACCTTCTTACCTTGTCCACAATCTGGTGAGCTTTCCCATCAGAAATCCAACTTTCATGAGCTTTAGTCATTCATCCATATCTGTCCAGACATCCTGACCATCATCCCTCTTGCAATGCAAAATTGTTTTGTCTTCATCTTATGGATCTTGTTATCCATCTTAGGGTATATCAGTTTTGGAATATTTTGCTCTGTAAATAGTACTGTTAATCTATCCTTATTGTTATTGGGGTGGTCATACATGTATTACAGGACTATAATCTTGTGGTTATCACAGGTGGTAGCCATTTTGATGGGTTTGCCAACACTTTCCCCCCATGCCTACTATTTGGTTCCCAGAAATCCAAGGATCATTAAGCATGACAAAGTTGGTCTGTCTTGTGTTACTGGTTGCAGATATTGGATAACTGGGGGAGGATTTTTTCAGGCTCCAAGTAGAGGGAGACGCTGAAGCTTTGGCATGATACAAGCCTCCATACAACTTGCCACAGTTAACTAGATGGTATAAAGGGGAATACAGTTCAAGATTTTATTTCCTATTTTATTTGCCATCTCTTGAAAAAAATATCAGCCACACTTACAGAACAGAGATGGCACATTATTTGTCACTAAATACCAGCTGGAAATCAATGTTTCACAAATGCATTTTATCTTTTTTTTCATAAGACCTGTAACTTAAGTTTTACCCTCACATCTTTTTTACTTCTTCTGGTAGTACTTTTTACTGATAATAATATACTTATTTAGTGCAACATTCACAATGCACTGATTACCCCAAATTCACCCATTTCCCATAACAGATAACATTAAACTATGGGTTCTCCAGATGAAATATCATGTTATTTTGCCCAGTGAGGATTCTAGAAGTTTGAAAGACTGGTTTGTGCAGTATGAAGCATTAGTCACAATTTCTGAGAAGGTTATCCATGGAATTGAAAACTATCATCATTCCTTATCAAAATTCCATAGGAGATGGTGAGGGATGTTACTAGCAGCTAGCTCATGCCAGTGCTCAAGAATAAGTGGGACATCCACAACTGTGAGCACAAAGGCATCAAATTCCTGTCACAATGGAGAAGGTGATTGATAAATGGATATGTAGAGTAGTAGAATGTAAGATGGGAAGTGAACAGTTTGGATTCAGATCTGGATGCAGCACAACTGACCCAATGGTTGCAGTGAGACAGATACTTGAAAAGAAGCTAGAGATGAGGAAATAGTCTGACTGGGCATTCCTAGACTTGGAGAAAGCATATGACAAGGTCCCAAGAAAGTTGATTTGGGCAGTACTGTGGTGGCTAGAAGTCCCAGAAACATTGGTAGAATTAGTACAGGCTATGTACAAAGACTCAAGTATGAACAGTGTTTGCCCTCACAGAGGGGTTCCCAGTGGGAGTGGATGTGCACCAGGGTTCAGTTCATACTGGTGATGGACTACATTAGCAAACAGGTTGGAGGGGACAGAGCAACAAAGTTGCTGTATGCAGACAATGTGGCATTACAGGAAGATTCTGGGCAAGAACCTCAGTAAAGGATAGAGGAATGGAATACAAAACTGAAGGCACATGGGATGAAACTAAGCACAGATAAGACAGTGGTAATGGCAGAAAATTGGGGAAATCAGAAGAAGCTGAGAACTGAGATAGAAGGGAAGACAGTGGAACAGGTAAATAGCTTCACGTATCTGGAAGGGGTGGTTGAGGAGAAGGGATGTCTGAATGAAGAGGTCAAAGCTAGAATCAGAGGTGCTGCAGCCAACTGGCATAGAGTCTCAGGTGTAGTTTATGAAGGAAGAATGCCAATGAAGCTGAAAAGTAAGGTGTACAAGACAGTGGTGCGACCAGTACTACTGTATGGTACAGAAACCTGGCAGTAAAGGCAGAGCAGATGAGGAACCCAGAGGTGATGGAGATGAAGTGCCAGAGGCAGGTGGTAGGATGCACACTGTGGGACACTGTGGGAAAGACAAAAAATGAGGCCATAAGAGCAGATGGCAAAGTAGCTCCAATTGCAGAAAAGATCAAAGAGAACAGATTATGGTGGTTTGGACATGTGCAGAAAAGCACAAGACAATCTGGTGAAGAAGATTTCGGACAGACAGGAAGAAGGTAAGAGGAAGTGAGGACATCCAGCAAAGAGGTTGATGGATTGTGTGAAAGAAGATCTGTGACAGTCAGGCATGAGTGTAGAAGAAGGCAGGAGTGTGGCATTGATTTGAGAGAGATGGTGACAGTTAACACAATACCCCAACCCCATGTAGAAAATAGGGGGAAAAGGGGACTGATGATGACAACTGATGATATTACTAGCATCTAAAGTCCAAGGGCATGACAAGTACATGTGAGCTTCTTCAACTGGACGAAGGCTTATATATGTCATGAACACCTTTTAGCAGCTTCATCTCAAAACAAACAACAGTCATTTAGTGATATACAAGCTCTGATACTGTCCTGAGACAGTCATATAATCTAGTAGTTAACAACATTGTCATTTTATTTAATAGCAGTGATAAAATACCTTAAATTATGGTGTCTTGGCTGTGTAGTTTTAAGGTGATGCAAATTGCATGGTTTATACATTCATAATTCATACATTCATAGATGTGTACTAGGTTAACAACCACAAGGGCCTTTTTAAGCCTAACCATGCATCCCAAATCTCTGACAAGTTATGGTACCCTTGATCAGTGTAAGCAGGGGCTTGGGAGTTGAAACATTTACAAACAGGAATCTGAGAGATGAATCATTTGCAGGCTGCCTGTGTTGATTAGAGACATAAGATGCCAAACCAGGGATGAATTCTTTGCTCTCCATCCAATTATGCAAGTTATATTTGAATTGGGTTAAGGAGGAATTCTGCTTTACATGGATGGTAAGCCTGTTACACAGTAGGGGTAGGCTTTGGGATATGTACCTGTCACTCCAGCAGGTCCTATTTATATCTCAGGCAAGGTTTACATCTCTAGAATGGGTCATTCTGGTACTGTCTGTTTTGTGGATATGCAGGAAGTCCATCAAAGTAGGGTCTGACAATGCTCTGTATGCCAGGCATAGATCTCCCCTCAACAGTATGTAGAAAACAGAATACAGAGCAGGACTTTGACGCAGTCTGTATAGGGCATCTCATTTATGCCCTGTAGTCTTTTAGTGAGAAATCTGCATGGACGTTCCAGTTGTTGGATATGCCTGGTTAGGTACTTACCAAAGAATGCATTGTACTCAATGATAGGTCTGATGAATGCCGAATACAGTGGAACAATGACTTCCTTGGACTTGGATGCCATACCTTTGTTTATAAGTTGCACAAGATAGAATGATTTCCTCAGTATTATAGAAGCATAATAGACAAATGTTGTCTTACCATCTATGTGTGTCCTCATGGCCTGACAGCTGCATCAACTCATAAGAGTGTGTTGCCAATATGACAGTTACCAGGGGTGGATGACTTCCCAAACGATACTATTATGCATTTCTTGGCATTTAATATTAGTCCATTGCTCTGACACCAGTTATTTGTCTGTGTCAGCACTTATTGGATAACATTAATAGCAGTAGGGGATAAACCAAAAAAAAAAATCAAGTCAGTATTGTAGCCCCTTCAGACTGTTTTGAGTAAATAAAATAATAACTAGGTAGATTGAGGCAGGTTCATTACTATTGCCTCAAGTTATAAAACGATATTATGAAATAGATATTTTTTTAGTTTTTGGCTGGTTATCCCTTAAGTGATTTGCCACTAAAATTACATGTAGTAACATCTAATGATTGTATTTGCTATTACTTCACAGGTGTTACATCTGACATGAATGAAATATATTTCCACACTACACACTCAGGAATACCACCTTCCCCTCTTCTGCAGGTAATTTTGAATTTGGACAGGTGTGACCTGCAAGAAAATATATGGAAGATGGCAAATATTCTGAAAATTTAGAGAAAGAATATTTTCTAACTTTCCCATACTCTTTGCAGAAACTATATCAAAACTCATTAATATCATATAAAACTACAAAAGCAGATAGAATTATGAAATCAGAAACAAATTTGGTGACTCTTTGTTTTGATGATAAAGTGAAAATAAGCCTTTTGTGTTGGTTCACCATATAATCTGTTCAAGAGAATTTCATGATTCAGGTAAGAAATTTCCAATTTTGGGCATTAGAAAAGCCGGCGCCCCTAATTACAAAGCATATTAAAAGAAAACAGTGCATCTGTTTGCTGTTAGGGAAAAAGCACTCTGAACAGAATGTTGCATTCTAATTAACATTTCTAACATTAATCAGCTTGCGTTCACTAGAGAATAGTCTCTAAAGGTGCATTTTTAAAAAGAAAATTTATAAAAGTGCTAGACTTAACTGACAGGTACAAGAAACATTTCAGTAAAACAGCATGGGTTTTAACCTGATATGACTGCAGCCTTTCTGAGTTTTTAAGAGTTTCAACCTGAAAGATCAGATTCTGTTTAGTGAAGTGGAAAATAAGATAACTGCTGTATGCATGTCTTGAAGCTGGAATTACTTAATGACTGGCAGCTACAGCATCTATGTGAAGCAGATGTTTGCTAGCCCACGTATATTTGAAAGGAGTGAATGATGCACTAATTCTGAGAAATAACAGCTGTTTATTAATGGAAGCCGGAATAATTCAGGGATCAATTACTTGTAATAGCTATTTACTAATTCAGCTAGGGCTAATTCCAAGATGAGTTCCATACAATAACAGGTGTCATGACAACTCGGTTGGCATGATTATCTGAAGCGGTAGATGTACTGATTTTATTGGATAACAGGTGCTACTAAGTCATGCAGGAATAACTTAGACATCTGTTAAATACAATACAGTTTGAAACAGTATCATAAAATAATGCTTAAAATGTTGTAGTGCATTGAGTTATTAGTAGAACACTTTGCAGCAGAGGTGGAAAGGCAGCTAGGCATGTGGCATAGCAGTATATAGGATGAATCTGGACATCCGTACCCACTCTGAGGTGAATCATAAACAGGATGTGATATGAATACAGTGCTCAAACCAGAACAGGTAGCCACAGCCTGTTAGGGAGGCTAATATCACAAGTTAAGAAATGCTGCATTCCCATTCATACATACCATTCCTTACCTCACAGCTCACAAAACGTACTCAAGTGAGCATAATGAACATGTGTTGCATGGCCTCATTCATACTGCACCTATTCTTTTCTATGTCATACCTACAAGCCATTACTGACTCTGCCATTGTGAGTCTTTAGTGTGATGGTGTTTCATCGTCATGAGTTTCATCTTCATCTTCATGTCTTGTATTCTGTTGCCTGTGGTATGTTTTTGGTTTTTATTCCCTTTTTCTTCACTGTTGCATGACTGTGGAGTTGGTATATATAATTCTGGGGGTTATAGGGATGGACATCATTGCGTTTTTTATGTTTTTTCAGCTCACCATTTTTTGGTATATAATTTGCAATGAATGGTGAGCTGAAAGATAGTGCTTCGTATTTACATAGGTGAACCTTTTTCTACATGCTTCTTTTTTCAGCGTTCTGGTCCTTACAATCAAATAGCAAAGACCCTGGGGTATATAAAATTCCCTTTCTGACCTCCCCAGTCCATGTAATAATAATGTACTGTCAGTTTGTGCTAGAACAGACAATGTTCAGATGTCTAGATGTCAACATTTGTTGATACCTCTTTGAGTTTATTAGAGCCATTGACCACACCAATATATGCAGATACCCTTTACTCTTACTATGCACCTCTTCTCAAAATTGAGCTGACAAGTGGCACATGGCCCTCTCTCTTCTTAAGTTTGGAATGAACTTGAAGCTGACTTTGGGCATTGATGTAAGTGCTGGTCCACAGCTGTAGTAGTTAGGTTTGATACATCACAGTACATGGTTCTCTAGTTTGGTTCCCATGAGGTGCACCTACTGTGATTACTTTGCATATCCAAATTGTGTATGTGTGTCTTTGTTAGGTGTTCCAGTTTTCACCAGCATCCAAAAACTATGACAATAAGGGAATTCATAATCTTCCGATTTACCATCTGGTATGCACCATAGTAGGTGTCCATCCTGAAATGGACTGGCATCTTATCCAGAACTGGTTCCATATCTTATGCCCACTGCCTATAAATTTAGTCTTTGGCTCCTCAGTGAGACTGAACTAAATAATATAAGTATCAGAACGTAAACAATAATTGAATTAATATAGGTCACATCACAATAAAATAATTTAGAAATAATGAGAAGAGATATGTTTGAATACATTTAAACTTCTATGTATGGTAGTAACCTGTAAAGGATATTTAGTTTGAAAAATACACCAGTCCTGTGGAAGACATTGCACATGCACAGAGGCAGACATAATATATGTATTTGTAGGCACAGTAGCATTTTAACCCAAATGAAGTGTTCTTTCTGATATTTAACACTTTTGCTAGTGTGACAATGTGAGGTATTGCCAGCTATACCAGGAGAGGTAAGGCAGTGGATGTGTAATGTATGCCAGCATAATTAGCTGGAGTTTTGTAAACAAATATATGTCATTTGCATATCAAACTGATTTGTACTGGTGCTTGTGTTGAAAATGTATTTGTAAAGCTGCTTATGTTAAAAAAATGTACCAACAGTGGGTCCTGCTGGACAGAAAAAAGAAATGCATCTGTATGTTCGATTGTATTTCAACTTTTGAAATTAATATCCAAGATATTGGAAAAGAAGAGGTTAATCTCAGTCTATCTAACTTTGAAAAAATAGTTTGAAATTAAATTACTTGGTGTAAGCCATAATGACTGCATCTCACAGGTCTCAATGCAGCCAGGAACAAAATGTCTGTACTAGGAAGCCTTCTATATTGTATTTATCAGTGAAACAATTGATACTGTGGAAGGGTGAAAGTCTGAAATTGTTTTATGACTTCCAGAAGCTGCAACAGATCTTAGCAAAGCTCTGTGTGTGAGTATTATTGACACATATGTGCTAGATTCTGGTTCAATTGCTAGTAAAGGGGGTGGTATTGGAACCAGAAGTCAGATGACCAGATATGTGTGATGTCATTCTGTAATCCAGGACTAAAATGATGTTTTAATATTAGATGAGACTGAAGTCTCAGGGCAGTCTGTTTTTGTAACCTGACAAAGAAGGATCTTTCACCTACTTCATCTTGCCTTGCTTTAGTAAGTAACTGGGGAATAGTAATGCTTTAGATCAGTCGGGAAAATATAGTGAGATTAGTTAAGTACTGTTTTTCTGCATCTGTGTGAATCTATTCATCTGTGTTATTTTAATATTTCCTGTGCTGAAACTCTGGTGTTTATTGTAAATAGATAGTTAGCATTTTCATGTTCTTTTATTATTTATTATTAAATATATTTAAACCTCATTGTGGCTGGTCCTTTAGAGAAAATTTTAACCTGTGAGGGTAATTATATTTATTTGGTGACACTGTGGCCACTCCTGAGAGCCTCACCACATTGGTCAAACATGACCACTTGTATTAATACTAATTTCACTCAGTATAATTGGGTACCCTGTAACAGACTAGATTAGCCGACTTTGGTGTGTCTGGTGGCAGTAACTACCTTATAGTCTGGGTGGAGGTGATATAGCTAGTAAATCTGTGCCAGCCTTTCACAGGTGTGTGTGTGTGTGTGTGTGTGTGTGTGTGTGTGTGTGTGTGTGTGTGTGTGTGTGTGTGTGTGTGTGTGAAAATCAAATCTCAAAGAGTGTGTGCGTCAGCTACTTGGAGCACTGGTTTCACAGAAAAGGTGGTAGAGAACTTGGCTTAGACACTTGGCTGAAGACTCAGCTCTACAGCTGCGCCAGTGAGAAGTCTTACTGGGGGCTTGGAGAGAGAGAAAGGAAAACCTGGAACCGGAATTAGTGTTCCCTGTGTGCTCTGTGTTTGATACAGACAACTCCATCTGGAAATATTGTGTGTATCTATTTTTGTTGAAAATGAACATCCCTCACTGATGTCAGTGGTGAGGATTCAAGCTCCTTGATTACTGGCTCAGAGAGGGGGACATCGCAACTAGTAATAATGAAAGTTTGGGGTTTCATTTTCAGCTCTGATGACAGAAATCTAATTTAGACCTCTGACTGAGCAAGCTTATTTTTATGACATAAATGCTCTGAGGGGAAGAAATATTTAAATATTTCAGCCATTGTTAACATGGGAACATTGACTTAGCTTAGTTTTATTGTCTGTGTCTTCCTTAATTACATGGAGTCAAAGCTGAATTTCTGTACTGAATTTATGTTTGGTGTTACCAACCAAATATAGCCTTTGAATTCAGTTACTGCTTCTCTCATTGTTCCTTCAGCGTACCTCTTCTGCTGTCTCTCTTGACTGCTAAACTTGGGGCTTACCTCCTTGACTATAAAAATAATCGAGCTCGAGTTATAACTACCCCTTCTACTTTAACCAGTAGAATTAAGTACTCAATTAGGTATGCCTCATTGCTGAATTAAAGAACTAGCATAACACAAGAAGCAATGATGGACAGTATATTTTGATTCATGAGGAAATTGACAACCAACAGGATCTAAATAGAATACTTGTCAAGTTACTGTCCCAGGCCAGACCACACTGTTCAGTAGCCCATTCTGGGGTCAGTACTTTGTGCACATTAAAACTAATAAAGTAAACAGAAGTGCATACTTATGCCTTTCTCTTTTAAAAAAGTACAATCAAAATAACAAAATGTAGTCACAGTCTTAACAGGAGATCCTTCTCTTTGGCTGCTAACACTCTTTAAAAGCATGAATTACCATTTTTGTTACCGATAGGATCATGGCTGTATTCTTTCTAGAGCCCTGAATTTTCTGAATGGAATCCTGTGAAACAATAAAATCAGTTTACCAATAATTTTCATCATATTATTTTCATTTATACAATGATCGATCGTTGCTATTCAGAAACAAGCATGCTGATTGGACAGCCCATCCAGTGTGCCTGTTGTAAATTGATCATGTATCAAAAGAAAAAAAGTCCTGCCTCTGAAGTACCATTGAGCAGCCAGATTTTTCTATTGGCATATGCTGAGGGACAGCAATATATGAGGAAAATCAGGTAAGTTATGCAAAACTAAAGAAACAGAAACCTTGTATTTCTCTACTGTGCTTCATACAATCCTGACATTTTAACCATTAAAATAAAAACCAGCATCGGAGATTCTCTTTTCCCCATTGCTTCTCCTGCACTGCACTGATGTACCCTGCAAGTGTAGAACACGTGTCCCATACACATGCGCAAACAAGGAAGAATGTGGAAGGAAAACAAAGTGCTGTTATACAACGACATTATTTAAGAAAGATAACTAATTTCGTTCTTAAATAATGTCATTGTATAAAGCAATAATCCACTCCTGTTTGTGAGTATATCAGGATTTAGCCACGGTTGGCATTGTTTAATCCTTGGTTTTGTCCTCATGATCAAACCACACCAGCTATGAGTAAATCCTGATATACCCACCCACAGTCATGGATTATTAATTAAATTTCCACTATAGCTCAGTCTGCTCTAGCATTCCATTTTTAAAATCTATTTAAAGCCTTTTATATATTCCAGTGCTACATTGTTTGTTTGTTTGTTTGTTTGTTTGTGTCTTTTGGCTTTTCCCAGTTAGGGGCCGCCACAGCGAAACTCCGGTCCACTAATGATTGGTAGTGGATTTTTATGTACCAGGTTACCAGCCCTGATGCACAACCTTCAATGAAGGCACGCCCCATTCACGTATGCCTCCACACAGAAGACGCTCTAGCTGAGAATCCAACGGGACAACGTCACATTATTAAATAGATTTCAAATACACTGCAAAAACTTTTTTCCTAGAATAATAAGCATTTTCCTTATAAAATATTCACACAAAACAGTCTAAGCATGATTATAAATTATTTCATGACCAGTAAAAATTTAAATTATATGACAGTTTGTTGTTTGAACAGTTACTTCAATAGCAAGGAGCATGTTTTTAAATTTTCTCTGTTGGAAAACCTTATAATTAAAGCAACATCACTAACAGTTTTTGTAATGTTCTTATTAAATTAAACCAGCTTCTGATATTACACATAAACCCTCTACCTAGGACTAAAGCTCAGAATATACACATACGATATACAATATAAATGTGCATGCTAGATTTCTAAATGATGTTTATGTAAGTTATTTGTAAACCTTTTTTTCTCATGTATGAGCACTTACCTATATTTTGTATTTCTTCTGATTTATGTATATATCAAAACTGTTGTTGAATGTGAAGCTTTTCTCCCAGCCTTCGTTGAAAAACAGTTTTATTCCAGCTGGACTTTCCAAAGATAACTAAATAAATCAACCTTGGCCACTGTGAGCAATTGAGAGAATCTTCCAAGACCTCGTACTGGAGCAGTTTGTTTCTAACCAGCATTGGAATCAGATCAAAAACCATTTTAGCTTGATACAGGTCAAGATCACAAATCCTCAATGTTGATTGGTTGACACAAGCACAAACATAGCAATGCTGTAAAACCTTCTGTAGGAAACTCTCATAAAAGACAATTTAAAATTGTACAGCAATGGAAAGTACAAGAAAAATGAACATTTTGACACAGGCAATGTTCCAACAGGATGGGCCAATTAGACTCCAGATGGAGGATAAACAGGTAGAACAGGATGCCTCTGAAGAAGATATATCATAGGTCAATGTTCCAGAACATTTTTTAGGAGACTCACATAAAAGTCCAACTAGCATAGCACAGCAAGAGAAAGAGAAGGAAACAGAGATCAAAGAAGATGCTCCTGGGCCAGAAGAAGATGTTCTAAGGTAAGACCTGCTTCATTTAATAAAGATGGAAAAACATATTCAGAAAGATGAAAGAAAGAGATTAAATAAGGTAACTTATGACATCAAATGTTAGAAGACTGGTAAAACAGATAAGCACATTAATTGGGACTGTTAAAAGAAATTATAGGTTCATAGGTAAGTCCTAAGCTAGCTGCCCTTATGGGCAATTTTAAGCTTAGCTAGTTTCCCTTTTTGTACTCAAAATGACCTATCCTATTTGGTTAAAGATTGGCCTACTTATCCCATGGTAAATAACTATATATTACCCCTAGTGAGAATATCTGGAGTCATAACATAGATAATTTAAGGGGACTCATGCATAGGATAAAGCATTTAGATGCTGCCTCTGTCTATTGGCAGTACATGGGCAGTCCTGGGGTAAATTTTCTGTTTCCTATCCAAACATCTAAGTTGCACATGAATATATAGAGAGAGGAACATTGTTTTATGAATCTGGGGAGTCTGTTCCACAGTAGTGGTATCCTGTGAGAGATAGACCTGTTGATGTTGCAGAAGAGGTTTAGATCCCTAGACTAGAGTATTTTGGATGCCATTTGATTTGCTGACGTGCAGTAAATACATCAGTAATGGGTAAGAGGATGCCTTGCAGGCCAAACACAAGTCATCTCTTAGCAGTCCATAGAATATCAAGTGTAGTGACAGGTCTTTAAATCAGTCCATGTGGGACATGTTGCTTAGGCGTTGTATCCTTTTAGTAGGGTATGCATTCAAGTTGTTGCATGTGTCTGAACAAATACATGTAAAAGGGTGCATTATATTCAAAGACTGGTCTAATGAGGGCTAAGTAAAGGGGAACAATGACATCCCTAGACCTAGACACAATCCCTTTGTTTATAAGCTGTGCAATATATAAGGACTTTCTTACAACAATGGACATATGTTGGTCAAACATTAGGACATTGTTCACGTACGTTCCCAAATCCTGAACAACTCGGTCAACTCTTAGAGTTGTATAGTCAGTGTGGTAGTTGCCTGGGGTAGATGACTTCCCAAAGAATACAATAATGCATTTTTTTGGCATTTAGTTTCAATCCATGATTTTGGTACTAGTTATTTATTTATTTGAGACAAACGTTCCTGTAAAATAGCTAAGTCATTTGGGGATTCAATAACTGCTCCTAGCTTGCATTAATGTGATATAACAGAAACAAACACGATATATTACAGTCCTGCTAAAGTAATCACAGATAAAATGTTTTACAGAAACGCGGAGTAGCAAAGGAAAGGAAGGAAACTTGTAAAATGCCACAATGGAAGCATCAGATAGAGAAAATGATAAAGCAACTAAGATAAGAACTATCAATGTTAGAAGAACACATTAAAGGGAACATCATCAAAACGTCTTAGAAAGAGAGATATGGTAAATGCAACAACACATAATGTTAAAATAGACTAGGATTTATCATAAATATTTCCAATAATGAAGGAAAAAGATATCAGCACAAGCAAAAAAACTTAGAAGGTATGCAAACAAATATAAAGGAAAAGTACAAGGCAAGCAAATCATTGATGACCCAAAAACATTTTATAGAGAATTAGGAAACAAAGCAATAGCAATAGCAACATCACCAAAATAAGAAATATGCTCATTTTAAGAAGCATTTACGAAGTTCCTGTTAAACTTAACAAAGATACCAAATGGATGCAAGAGTTAAAAGAAATTATTGATAGAAGCTGTTTACACTAACATATCTCAACTTCAAATAAACTTGTGCAAATGAAGAATGAATAAGATGCTAATCAGATATGATGTACAACTCGTTATGTTAATATGCTCCCTTCCTGCCCATTTGCAAGTCATAGTAATTTTTGACACGTATTTGTGCCTGTCTCATACGCATGATGGAATGCAGAATTGCACCTTTTTATCTTTAATCTACAATTGGTGAAGATGCTTGCTGGTCCTACTAGCTTAGTTATTTCCCAGTGTGAGCTCTCACCCAGCAGTGCTCACCAAGCAAGAAGACCAAGATACAAGTAAAGACTGACACATTATAAGTTTAATAATCAGGAATCTCTCAAGCCAAGATACAACCAAGATACAAGTAAAGACTGACACATTATAAGTTTAATAATCAGGAATCTCTCAAGCCAAGATACAAGTAAAGACTGACACATTATAAGTTTAATAATCAGGAATCTCTTGAGCCAAGATACAAGTAAAGACTGACACATTATAAGTTTAATAATCAGGAATCTCTTGAGCCAAGATACAAGTAAAGACTGACACATTATAAGTTTAATAATCAGGAATCTCTTGAGCCAAGATACAAGTAAACATTGACACATTATAAGTTTAATAATCAGGAATCTCTTGAGCCAAGATACAAGTAAAGACTGACACATTATAAGTTTAATAATCAGGACTCTCTTGATAGCTTTAGAGTTGGCAGGGACATTTTGTAAGGGCTTTAGTGAGCATGTACATCCCACATACAGGAACTTGGGAGGATATGTGGACTTCCTATCCCGTGGATACTAAGTTATATATAACCCTCACTATACTTGCCTTAGGGATCTTCCAGAGACAGATTGTGGACACATTGGGTATTTCTCAGGCTTCTGCCTTGAGGATACTTCAGCAGTTTCTGAACACACTCTTGAGAAGTGTGGATCAGTGCATCTGTTTCCCAACATCATCAGAGGACCAAACTCGAACCATGGGTGCCTTTTATGGGGTGGCACATTTCTCTGAGGTGCTTGGTGTGATAGATGTCACCCATGTTGCCATTAGGACCCACTCAGGTGCATGGGATAAGCTGTACCACATTTGGAGGGGCTATCATTCCATCAACTGCCAGGTAGTGTATGACATATTGGGGATGCATCACTAACCTCTTGGTCCAGCATCCTGTCAGTGCCCACGATTCCCATATGTGGCACACAAGCTCACTGTACTGCCTCTTCCTGGAAGGTGGAATGCCCATGATCACCTTGTTGGTAAGTGGAAATTTTCATTTTAATCTTCTAAGTAGTTAGTATTTGTAAATGTTATTGCTTATTACTAAACCAACGTTTGTTTTGTATCTTCCCCCATTGTCTCTTTTCTTGTGTTTCTATATGATGTAGGCTATCTCCAAGAACCCTGGTAGATGACCCATGGGAGAATGCAGAGTTGGGGATTAGTATAATGGTTAAGGTGTTTATCTCACAGTCAAGAGGTACAGGGTTTGGCTCTAATTAATGGGAAATTGGCTAAACTTAAAAGAGTCCACAAGGGCAACTATCCTAGTACCTACCTGTAAACTATGTAGCCAAGATTCCTACAGTTACTCATTATGTACCTTACCAGGCACCTGCAGCAGCTTGAGAGACCTCAGAGATTTCTAACCAAGAAAATTTAGATTCTGCAGCAAATGTCAAACATTGACAGACTGAAGTCACTGTCACTGTACTCAGTAGTGTATACAGACTGCTTAGAGGAGTAAATCTGCTGTATGTGTTCTAAAGACTTAAACCCTGCCTGTGATATAAATAGGACCTGATGGAGAGATAGGCATGTATCCCAGAGACTATCCCATCTATGGAACAGGCTCCCCATCTATGTGAAGCAGAGTTCCTCCCTAATCCAATTCAATTTATACAGTTTATTGTTTCTAGCAATTTATATATAGCACTTTTATTGTAATCTGCATGGGTAACTGATTTGTTTGCAGTTAAAAGCATTCTATATCTTTACAAATCTTTAACTGTTTAAAAACTTTCATTTTGTGGTTTTCTCTAGTGCTTTGTAGGCTAATAGCTTTAGTATTTGTCCTAGTTCAGAATTGTTGGCTCTGGGCTTGTATGTTTATACAGTGATTGTTCAAAGCACACGATCAGGCCATCTTGAATTAGCTGAAGCCTTTCTTTTACATTGACTAGATTGTATTAATTGGCTGCAGGCTAGTGGGGGCTGGTTCTTTTGTGTTTTTGTAAAAAAAAAAAAAAAAAGTTGTTCTGGTATTTAAGCTCTAACTTTGATAGAGTTTCTGTTTATACACACTGAGCAGAGTGGATGAGAGGTGTTGACTCCAACTCTTAGCTGAGATATATAAGTATCCTGTTTTTTTTCGATTATTTATACAGTTTATTGTTTCTAGCAATT
The DNA here is from genome assembly GCF_019279795.1 of Protopterus annectens. Classification (NCBI taxonomy): domain Eukaryota; kingdom Metazoa; phylum Chordata; order Ceratodontiformes; family Protopteridae; genus Protopterus; species Protopterus annectens. Next base: position 1,269,021,374 of record NC_056747.1, read on the forward strand.
TATATATAGCACTTTTATTGTAATCTGCACGGGTAACTGATTTGTTTGCAGTTAAAAGCATTATGTATCTTTACAAATCTTTATCTGTTCAAAAACTTTCATTTTGTAGCTTTCTCAAGTGCTTTGTAGGCTAATAGCTTTAGTGTCCCCATCCACCCTCCCTGTTGGTGTCTTGTGCTTGTGCTATACTTGGTGGCTTTGCAGTTGCCCGCCCCTACTGTAAATCTGATCTGGGACACTCCTCCCAGTCTAGTGTTATTAGCTCATTCTACATGATACAGAGAGAACATTTGATAAGGCCTTCTGTTTCTCCTTTTTCCCTTTCAAAAAAAAAATCCTTATGTTCTGACTGTGCTTCTCAAACATTTTGGAAATATAGAGTATATTTTAGAGCATTTATTATAACTGTAATTGCCTTAATATTGCTACAACTCAAGTGCTCTAGGTTGCACTGCATCTGAAGTGTTTGTGTGTTTTAGCTGTTTTTCTGTATATATACTTCTCTGTATATGTAGACTAGCTACTTATTCTGCTGTATTACTTTCTCTTAAATCATTTTTCAGTTGTGCACTTGCCTTGATTCATTTAGAAAGTTTTAAATTGCTAATTTTGTACAGTTTTAATTGCATTTACTGTTTAGGACTACACACTCAAGTGTGTTAGCCTTTTCTGTGTTTATTTACTGTATTATTGCATTGTTTAGCCTGTTTCAACAAAAAAAAATATATATATATATATATATATATATATATATATATATATATATATATATATATATATATATATACTATCTTGTTTGCTCGTTTCCCACCTTTTCTAGCCAGTCCATATCCCAGGCCTTGCTTGTCTCAGGACTTTATTTTTTGTGCTCACAGCTATCCAGACCTTGCTGTGGCAGAGGGAAGTCCTACTGCCTACCAGTGGGACTGGTGAGCATTGTACTGCCTATCTAATGCTAGAGGAGTGGTTTCCAGCTCTGAAATTGTAATTTTATTAGTCTTTTTGCACTGATTTCTATCCCTTTCAACTTTCTGGCTTAAAAACGCGTGTGTTTGCACATTTTTCACATCAAGCAGCACTACGAGGCTACAGTTAAACTATTCCAGGTGCCAGAAAGTCTGCTCTTCAAATTTTCCCTTCAAACTAGCTGGTTTCTCAGTAGTAGCACTAAAATCTGAACCCCTGTGACTAGCACTTGCTCTAGAACCTGCTGGAAAGCACTAGGAAGCCTGAAACTGATACAAGCACTCAGCTCTCCTTGTCAATAAGGAGAAATTAATCATAGGCACTAAGCCTACAGTTGCAAAGTACCTTGCAAAGGTAAGGGAAAACAGCTCTTAAACCTTACAAAAAAGCACATAAACAGGCATGTCCAAGGGTCAGCTTCCGGTGATTTCTCCTGTCCACCTGGTGAATCTGGGCATACTGGGGCAATGTGGCAACTGCCTCATGTACACAGACAATCCTCTCCTCCTACCACCCAACACTACAACCTGCGAGAGATGCAGTTACATAGCCAAACTGGAAGCAAAGCTCTGTCCGGTCAAGACTGTGCTAGACAGTCAAGAGGAGAAGGGTAACACCTGCATTACACCTCTAGCAACTCATAGCCCTTCAAAACCCACACCATCAACTCCCACACATAGCAACACTAAACCCACATATGCGGAGGCCCTTAACATTAACCTGTCCAAACAATAAGGCCCTCCGAAGCCAAAACGCAAACAAACACCAGTCACAACCAAAGTGGCACATAGCTCACAACATCAGTGTGCCACCAAACAACAGCCCCTAAGGAAAGACAATGTACCCAACACTTTAGTCATAGGTGACTCTATAGTCAGGCTCACTGATATCCCACTCACCAGGCTGAACAAGGAGAAAATTACAGTCAGCTGCCTGTCAGGTGCCAGGATCCGCCACATAACACATTCACTCAAGTCACTCCACAACAAATACAAATACGACTCTGTCATTGTCCATGCTGGAGTAAATGACTTGAGACATACCTCCCTGGACTACATGAAAAAAGACATGGAAGATCTCTTGGATCATGTGACCCAGGCAGGTATGACCCTAGCCCTGAGTAGCATCCTACCTTCGCCCAGAATGATACCACAGTATAAGGACAAAATGATTGACTTCAACAATTGGCTAAGCTTCTGGTGTCATTGAAAGGGAATCCAGTATTTGTCTGCCTGGGAAGATATGATTGACAAACTACGATGCTTTGCCAGAGATGGTCTGCACTTGTCACCCCTGGGATTCAAGTTACTGGCTAAAGCTCTTGCCACCCCTATAGTTCCTTTTTTAGGCAAGGTTCAAAGGATAAAACCACCACTGTAACAGATACAAGCATGCAAAATCTGAAGGTAATGCTACTCAATGCTAGAAGTCTAAATCTCAAAATGCACTCTCTCGAGGCACTCCTAAAAATGGAGAACATCGATATCTGTGCAGTGACTGAGACCTGGTTCAAGGCACCAGAGAGCACCCCTGCAATACCAGGCCACAATTCTTACCACACTTTTCAGACACAAAACCAAGACCGAAACACTAAAGGTGGAGGAATGTCCATATTCACAAAGGATATTCACACCTCCAGGCTAGTTGCCCAACACAACGCATCTGAAATTCTCCAGGTGCAACTAACACTAGGTAAGACTGCAATCCAAATTGTAGCTTGCTACAGATCCCCCGCCATACCCCAAGATTCTCACTACACCTTCCTAAACATACTGGAAAATATTAAGATGCAACCAAACACCCTAATACTGGGTGATTTCAACTACCCTGCCATTAATTGCGATAACTACTTGGATATCAACTCCTTTTCCCAACGGTTCTTGGAATTCATAAATTCCAATGCCTTGGATCAACTAATCCATTGTCCCACCAGGGGCTCCAATATCCTAGACCTGGTCATTACCAACATGGGAGATAGATGCTCCACACCAGTGGTCACCCCCTCATTGGTCAGGTCTGACCATAAGCAAATCACCCTTGACATCCACATCCCAACCCCCAGTAAGGAAACCTTCTTAAAAAACTTCTCCAAAGCCAACTTCATGCTACTGAAGTCAAAAGTGACAAACTTCACAACACCCACGCAGACGGGATCTGGAAGTTCAACTGCAGAATCCTACACTAAGGCACTGTATGAGCACATCCACTCGTGCATGAATCGTGCCATCCCAGATAGAACCAAGATGCTCTTCTCCAAAAAAGGAAGCCGATCTGGTGGTCCTTTGCCATAAACAAACTATACAACAGAAGGGAGAAACTATTGCAGAAAAGAGGAAAATCTCAGGATGCAAAAAACTCCCTCACCAGCCTCAGTAAGAAGCTGAGATCCCTCATAAAATCCTCAAAAGCTAGTTACAAAAATAAAATTGCCAAAGATTCCAAAGACAACCACAAGGCATTCTATAGTTATGTCAAGAATATAAATGGCAATGCTCAGATCTGCTCTGAGCTACAACAGATTGGCATTAAATATACTGATCCCAAGTATATTGCCAATATCCTGGCAGATCGATTTAGTGCCAACTTCACTCCCCTCTCACCCCCTAAAGGGCCCATCTCAATACCAAAAGATTGCCAAATTCCAATAATCACAGCCACACAGGTAGAAACAGCACTCTCCAAAGCTAAGAATACAGCACCCATGGGACCAGATGACATCCCAAGCTGTGTACTACATGAACTACAAAATGAACTGGCACTTCACCTAAGTGTCATGTTTAATCATAGCCTCACCTCAGGCTTCGTGCCCACTGAGTGGTGCACAGCTACAGTTATCCCGCTCTACAAGGGATGATCCGCCTTGGATCGCAGAAACTACCATCCCATCAGTCTGACAAGCCTGATCTGCAAGGGCATGGAACGCATTATCATGGAACTTATAAACAAAGACATTGGCAACCTCCAGACACTGGACCCCACCTAGTTTGGGTTTATGAAGGGCCGATCTTGTCTCCTGAATCTGATTGACTTCTTTGAATCAGTCTCCAGAGCTGTGGACGAGGGTAAGGTGGTCCACACAGCCTATCTGGACCTTGCCAAGGCCTTTGACACCACCCCCTACTCTGGAATCATAGATAAATTTACTAAGCTGGGCATAAATCCCTACGTCACTCGATGGGTTGCCAACTGGCTTACTGACAGAACCCAGACTGTAAAAGTAGCCGACTCCAAATCCAGCTCCAGACAAGTGACAAGTGGAGTACCTCAGGGTTCAGTCCTGGGACCACTCTTGTTTGGCATCTACTTCTCTGAAGTACAGGCCAACACTAAGGGACTCTGGCTAACAAAGTTTGCAGATGACCGCAAACTGGGAGCCATTATTGAATCCCCAAATGATGTGGATATTCTACAAAAGGGCCTTACAGAAACAGATGCCTGGTGCCAGAGCCATGGGCTCAAGCTTAATGCCAAGAAATGTATAGTTATCTCCTTAGGAAAAAAACATGTACCCATGAACTACCACATAGGTGGCAGGACACTAAACATCGAAAGTGTGATGACAGACTTAGGGACACAAGTGGACAGTGGTCTCACTTTTGATAACCACATCACCACAACAGTCAGGAAATCCTTCTACATGGCACACCTCATCACTAAGGGCTTTTCATCCAGAAAAAAGGAGGTCATTGTCCCACTGTACTCATCCCTCATTAGACACATTATAGAGTATAATGCCCCATTTGGTATGTACCTCACAAGATATCTGCAACAGCTGGAAAGGCCACAGAAATACCTCACTAAAAGAATCACAGGCCTAAAGCAGATTCCATATGCTGACCATCTAAAAAAAACTCCAGCTATACTCTGTGGCATATTGTCTACTCAGAGGCGATCTCTGCTTAACATGCAAGGCCATGTCAAACCCTGAGCTGTTGAACATGCTCCATTTAAAGAAATCCCAATCCCTCAGAGTCACACACTCCAGGGATCTAAACCTTATCATCACAGTGAACAAAACATGCTGGAGGGATAGGTTCCTGACCCAGAGACTCCCCATACTCTGGAATAGACTGCCCATACATGTCAAGCAGAGTGCCTCACTGGCCCTCTTCAAAAGGAACCTTGATGATTGGTTGGGAGATAGGAAATTCACCCCAGGGATCATGTCAATCGCCCTGCTAGACAGGGGCCCAGAGAAGTAAATATTGTGGGAAAACATTTCCAGGGAATTGTTATGGCTAGGCTTGCATAGGCCTTAGGGCTGATAGCCTAGTACCAACCTATGAACCTATGAACCTATGAACCTAAGTGCAACTTGGACAATTGGATGGGAAACTGGAAAGTCATCCCTGGTTTGGCACCTATGTCTCTGATGCAAACAGGTAACCTGTAAATGGTTCATCTCCCAGGCCCATGCTTATACTTATCAAGGGTATCAGAACTCGTCAGAGATTTGGGATGCATGGCTAGGCTCAAAAAGGCCCTTGTGGTCATTAGCCTAGTAAAGATCTATGAACTTGTGTCTGGCCTACAGAGCAGTCTTGGATCCAAAAGTAATGGAAATGCTGCAAATCCACAAGTCAAATGGGACAAGGGCCACCCACTCCAGGGATCTTAAACTGGCCTGCAGCATAAATAGGACCTATTGGAGAGACAGATATGTCTCTCAGAGGTTGCCACTCCTCTGGAATAGGCTATCAATTCACATCAAACAAAGCTCCTCTATGACCCTGTTTAAGCATTGCCAGGATCACTGGATGGGAAATTGTAAATTCCTGCTGGGGATTTCACTTATGACCCTACAAGATATGGGCAGTCATTGCTAAGATCTTGAGTTTATACAGGATCCTTTATATTGGGTTTTTCTAGTATTATATTGAGTACACACGACTAGGCTTATAATGACTTTCAGTTCAATAGCCCAGAAACCACCTATGAGCCTATGAACACTTATGTAAAGTAGCATGTTTAAATTTAACAGGCATTGTACACATACTGTAAATCTGCTTATGTGTTCAGTTCAATAACCCATTAGCAAGGCAGAGGAACACATCAGGTCTTAAGTTGTAAGGTGATCATGAGGAGCACATCAGGTCTTAAGTTGTAAGGTGATCGTGAGGAGCACATCAGGTCTTAAGTTGTAAGGTGATCATGAGGAGCACTTCAGGTCTTAAGTTGTAAGGTGATCATGAGGAGCACATCAGGTCTTAATTTGTATGGTGATCATGAGGAGCACATCAGGTCTTAAGTTGTAAGGTGATCATGAGGAGCACATCAGGTCTTAAGTTGTAAGGTGATCATGAGGAGCACATCAGGTCTTAAGTTGTAAGGTGATCGTGAGGAGCACATCAGGTCTTAAGTTGTAAGGTGATCATGAGGAGCACTTCAGGTCTTAAGTTGTAAGGTGATCGTGAGGAGCACATCAGGTCTTAAGTTGTAAGGTGATCATGAGGAGCACTTCAGGTCTTAAGTTGTAAGGTGATCATGAGGAGCACATCAGGTCTTAAGTTGTAAGGTGATCATGAGGAGCACATCAGGTCTTAAGTTGTAAGGTGATTATGAGGAGCACATCAGGTCTTAAGTTGTAAGGTGATCATGAGGAGCACATCAGGTCTTAAGTTGTCAGGTGATCATGAGGAGCACTTCAGGTCTTAAGTTGTAAGGTGATCATCAGGAGCACATCAGGTCTTAATTTGTAAGGTGATCATGAGGAGCACATCAGGTCTTAAGTTGTAAGGTGATCATGAGGAGCACATCAGGTCTTAAGTTGTAAGGTGATCATGAGGAGCACATCAGGTCTTAAGTTGTAAGGTGAACACGTTGACAAAAGTCAAACTTTTATTACAGTTATTATAAGACCAGATGGTAAATATGCACATCAGTGTAATTGTGATATAATACGACATTTCAATTACCTGCATACTCATGAACTAAGCAATATTATTCAGGCCTCCAAAGTGTCCTCATACTCTCAAAATGCCATACAACCTTGATCAATTAAATGGAAGGGGTACTCAACTACATTCAAAATAGAAAAGTGATATAATCAATAAAATAGTTGGCAATGCTGATGTAGCATTAATAGTCACACATTAAAGACAAGTGTATTCTTCATGCACAAATGCACTAATGCAGTTGTATTTGTTTTAATACATCTAAGTAAATCTTCAAATGAAGCTGATGTCAACACATTATCATATGCTTAAATACATTGCTGGCCAATTATTAAGTAGGACGTTTTTCACTGTTAAAGAGACAGTATTTATTTATTTATTTATTTATTTATTTATTTATTTACATTTGTTTACCAGGGTAGTGTTATTAACAGACATGTTCACTGTCAGCATGTGTTGTATGTGCCGCATACAAATTTTACTATGCAGAGTGTGTGTGTGTGTGTGTGTGTGTGTGTGTGTGTGTGTGTGTGTGTGTGTGTGTGTGTGTGTGTACATGTGGACATGAGCAAAAGTAATATGAAGGTTTAAAATATGTGTATGTTCTGATTCCACAGCACTTACATGGCTGATAAATTAGAGGAAACAAAAATCTGGAACTGGCATGAGCTCCAATAACGATGACACCATAGGGTAAAATGATGGGGGAGGGACTGCAATCCTCTTTCCTATTATCCTTTCTGGAATTTAGCATAACACACAATTATTTTAAATGGGAAAAACAGTTCTTTTTGCAAAAAAGAGACATGGCAATGGGGACATCTTTTTCCCCTACTTATGCTGTGGTGTATATGGGTGATTTTAAAAATCAATTTATGTACCACAATGTTTATTTTGTTGAGAATGTTGTTTATTATAGTAGATTCATAGACAATTTGATATTTGTTTGTAAGGGAGAACAACAGGATTTTTTCACATAAATGGAAAAATGCACGGTTTAAAATTTATGTGTCAGCTAAATCCCACAAACATTACCTTTTTGGATGTTGAACTATATGTGGATGAGAATAGTGTGATACAGTTCAAACCCAATAGAAAACCTATGTCTGTTAACAACTTTTTGCATGCAGATAGCATGCATCTCCCACATTTAATAAAAGCTCCCCCTTACAGTGAATTTAGATGGGTTTTTCAGAATACCGCTGAGATAAAATTTAAAGAAATATTTTTAACAGATGTATATGATAGATTTTGTCTTATAGGATATTCTGATACTCTTTTAAGTGAGGCTAGGAAGTTGGTCTTGGGAGAACAAAAAGGACATAGATGCCAAAACAGGGGGTTAGAAAAAAATAAAAATACACATAAGAACAAAAAGAAGAGTTCAGATGAAGATAAGTTATTTTTCTTACTAGGTTTTCTCTCTTTTCCAAATATTTGGAGAGAATTATTAGGAATTTTGGTAAATGGTTATTGAGGACATTAGTGTGGGACAGCTCTTCCCAAAATTTGTGACTTTTTCTTATGGTAGATATAATAATTTGAGAGAATTACTTAGTGGTGATGGTTCACATTTAAGAATGGAGGGGAGAGTTGAGGCATGCGTATGTGGCAATTGCTGTGTGTCTAATAGGATTAGAAATCTTAGTGGTTCTAAGATGAATGGCAGGTTATACAAGGCTAGAGAAGGTTTCTATTGTAATTCACAGGGAGTCATATATATTATTGGTTGTGGTTATCGGAAGACCAAATGGTATATAGGGCAAACAAAGATGAAAGCAAAGGTTAGCGTGATGGAGCACTTGGGGGAATATAAGAAAATGGAATTGCCTTAGCCCTGTGGCTGAGCATTTTGTATCTGTTCATGGGGGGTCTGAAACTAGTTTGTTTTTTAGTGTGCTGGCACATCCCTTACTGGAGCATGGGGGAAGTTTTAAGGATGAATTAAATAAATTAGAATGTAGAATGATTATAAATTTTAGAATGCTTCATCCCAGGGTAATGAACATTGATAGTAATCTACCTTTTTGTAAAAAACCACACAAGAATAATTTACAAAAGTTTTAACTATACGAGTATGACATTTGTATAAAATCTATGTAGAACGTTTTAGTTAAAAATTTGGAAAATATTTTTTGAATTTTTTTAATGTGCTTTGAATGCATTCTATATGAAGTTTGTACAATGAGAAGTAATAATTGGAATAATATTAGTGTTTATATTAAATATTTATGAATGTTAACATAATTTTAGGTAAAACAAACTTATTTATATTAATGTCTGCAGGTTCCTTTAAGTTTATACATCAATTAAGATAGTTAAAGTTTGATTAATTGGTTTTAAGTGGCACTTGGTGTATAAAATAGAGTGATTTAGTGCCGAGGTACCAGAATAAATTCACTGATTAATTTTACTCTGTGGTGTCGTGGTTATTGGAGCTCATGCCAGTTCCAGATTTTTGTTTCTAAGTAATTTGTTCACTTTGGTGTGTCGATGTGTTAAAGGGACAGTGCCAGGGATTTATTGTTTTGATTCAGACTGTGTTTACATTTCAGGTTTGCCTTTCTGAGCATGCTTACCTTTGACTGAGGGGTGTAGGGGAAGAGTGCCTGAAGGAAGTTTCAAAGATGTTATCCAAATGCCATCTCAAATTGCAATTGTACTGACAACAGCTCTCCCTGTGAGTCATTCAGTAGTATAATTTGTGCATTTTACCCATTGAGAAAAGTAGCCTTTCAGGCATTTTATGACCTGACTGCTGCTGCTACTTTAAAAAGTACATCAGTATTGCAAGGCTTTTAAAACATTAGTAAACAGAGTTTTAACATTTCTTTTATTTTTTATTTTATTCTGTGGTGATTGTGAATCCTGGCCATCTACAACAATTTTATGACATGGCTTCTACCTATAGTAAGCATCTGCATCAGGCAAACAGTAGTGGAAACCATATTTCTCTTTCTTTCATGTTTTACTGTATTCTGATTTTTAAATACTAGCTTAGTGTAGTGACTTTCTCACCTGCTAGTAATTCCATAGAAAGCAAGTGTGTGTCCAGAAGGTTGGGGCATTAGTAGACACACTCTTCTGTTCCCTTTTCAGCTTCTAGTTTGATATATGCTGATTTCTGAATACTACTAGACAAATGCACTATTTTTATGAGCAGGCTGCTTGTACATCTGTAGAAGCATGAGTGATGCGAATTTTAAAAAATAGTTTACACTGGTGTCCCTTTTCCCTGACACAGCTCTCTTTATTTTAAATATGAGACAGGAGTTGGGGGCATAGTTCCCCAATCCAATGTAAGTCAGACAGAACCACAAATCCAAAGATTAGTTTATCCTGAGAGCCAGAACTAGACTGGAACTGAAGATTTACAGGATATTTAAAAGTAAAATGACACTGTGGGTGTGAAAGAAAGTGATGTGTCAAAGTGGGTGTGACTTCTGTCAGCTTAACTCAGACCCTAATTTTAAACATAGGGATTGTCCCTTTGATAAATCAGTCTAAAACAATACAATATTTAAATGCGGTCAGACACATTTATATATATTATTCCATAAAATACATGATATAAGTTACAGATTTAACTAAAATTATAGATATATCAAATGTCAATAAATAAATATATATGTTTTTAATGTCACATAATATTGACACATATGTCACATTGATAATAATGATTGGAACTCTTGAATGGTCTCTGTTTTGTAGACACAATTTGGATGACAAAGCACACGATCTACAGGTGAGTGTGCTCAGCAGTCTCCATGGCTGAGGAATATACCCCTTCTCTGGGGATTATGTGATCTTAGAGTTAGTATACATAATTAGCAGTGGTAGTGGGAGGCACAGGGGGCTTGCCCCCTTCAAAAAACACTTTTTCTTTTAATTTAAATTTCCTTTGCATGAAGCAAGGAAGCATATGAAGTGGGCTGTTAACATTTGCATTGCTGACTTTTTGTAGTTGACATTATTAACACTGATGTCTGGGTATGTCGATCAATGTAAGTACATACACACTCTTGATATATAATCAAACAAATGGTTGGTGCAAGAACCATGGCCTAAAATTAAATGCAAAAAATGCATTATCATACCCTTTGGAAAGTCAAATACCCCTGCAAATTAGAAATCAATAGCACACCCCTTAGACTCAGAGGTAAGAGATCAAGGTACACAGATAGATAGCAGCTTGAACTTTCATAGCCATGTCCACAGTGGTGAGGAAATCCTTCTATGTGGCACAACTTATAAGTAAAGGTATGGCATCCAGAACCAAGGAAATTATAGTCCTGCTGTACTTGGCCCTCATTAAAGCAATAATCGAGTGCAGTGGATCATTTGGCATGTACCTGACTAGGCACTTACAGCAGCTGGGGTGAACCTAGAGGTTCCTCACAAAGAAAATACAGGGTGTAAACAACATGAACTATGTGGGTAGACTAAGACCCCTATCCCTTTACTCTGTCTCCTACCGACTATTAAGAAGTGTCCTATATCTGACCTACAAGGCATTCACAAATCCTGCCCTGACGGAGCTGCTACAAATCTGCATGTCAAATAGCATAAGGGTCACCTGATCTAGGGATCTAAACTTAATCAGCAACTCAAACACAACATGTTGGAGAGACAGATATTGTCTCAGAGATTGCCCCTTCTTTGGACCAGGCTTTCTATTCACATTAAACTAAGCCCTTCCCTGGTTCTCTTCAAATGCAGTTTGAATCAATGAATAGGGAATCGCAAATTCACACCTTGGGTAGTACCTCTACCCCTTATGCACAGGGGCAATGTGTAAGATACTCAATACATAGGCACAAATCCATGTCATCCTCTTGCCCTAGGGGCCTTATATTCTGTAAAATCAGGTTATATTGGCTAGTCTTGTAAGGGCCCTTAAGCCATTAGCCTAGTAATCTCCTATGAACATATATAAGACTTTTGTTTTATATATCTATATATATATATATATATATATATATATATATATATATATATATATATATTTTTTTTTTTTTAATGCTTCATTTTATGGAGTGTGACAGATGATGAGAAAGTAAATTATGTCATGTATCTGGTTCTTTTCTGCCAGTGATTAGAGTATTGCAACATTGGCATGTAAAACATTTCCAAACATTTCTTCATTATGCATGCTTTCTAATGAATTAACATAGTAAATGATATAATATATTAGCAAATTGAATGCTGTACGGATGATATCACATATGTACAGCCAATGCTTGTACAAGGTCTACGGTTGTATATTCATCTCTTTGTTGCATCATGTGAGCTACTTGTTCTGCACGAACAATCCATCTAATACGCTCATGTGAAACATCAACTTCAGCTAATGCTCTGCATCTTCTGCATGAACATTCCATCTAATAAGCTCATGTGAAATATCGACTTTAGCTAAGGCTCTGCATCTTCTACCTGAACATTCCATCTAATACGCTCATGTGAAACATCGACTTTAGCTAAGGCTCTGCATGTTCTGCACGGACATACCATCTAATACACTCATGTGAAACATTGACTTCAGCTAAGGTTGTGCATGTTCTGCATGAACATTCCTTCTAATATGCTCATGTGAAACATGGACTTCAGCTAAGGCTCGGCATCTTCTATCCAAACATTCCATCTAATATGCTCATGTGAAACATCGACTTTAGCTAAGGCTCTGCATCTTCTACACGGACATGCCATCTAATACACTCATGTGAAACATTGACTTCAGCTAAGGCTGTGCATGTTCTGCATGAACATTCCTTCTAATATGCTCATGTGAAACATGGGCTTCAGCTAAGGCTCTGCATCTTCTGCACGAACATTCCATCTAATACGCTCATGTGAAGCATCGTCTTCAGCTAAGGTTGTGCATCTTCTGCATGAACATTCCCTCTAATATGCTCATGTGAAACATGGACTTCAGCTAAGGCTCTGTGTCCCTTTTCATAGCATTTATTGTGCCCGTGCTATATTATGCTTATGATATTTCCTACATCCATTTTTCCTTTCTCCATAAAAGTCCACAAGTGCCTGAGCCAGCCCTCTACAGCATTTTATGTTTTAGGAAAGCCATATTCATCCAGATCTAATATGCCCCAAAATGAGTGTGCAAACACTGGAGGACATCTTACTGCAGTATCTGTTCTAGTATTAAATTTCCTAAGTTTGCCCAGAAGCTAGGTGTCTTTGATGTATTTGACAAAGATATATGTTCAGGTGCACAAGACTGACACAATATATAGCAAACCTGTGAAGCCTCTGCCAGAGTAAGAAAAGCTGTGCACATGAATATTTCACAAAATTTATGAAAGGCATTTCTGTACAATATTTCTTAGCAGATCTTAAGTTTTGGATTTTATCCCATAAACTTTGGCAGTAATAAAATGGCATCCTTTAACTTGTACTCCGGAAAGATAAACTTACTAAACTGGGCATTAATCCCTACATCACCCAATGGGTTGCCAACTGGCTTACTGACAGAACCCACACTGTAAAAGTAGCCGACTCCAAATCCAGCTCCAGACAAGTGACAAGTGGAGTACCTCAGGGTTTAGTCCTGGGACCACTCTTGTTTGGCATCTACTTCACTGAAGTACAGGCCAACACTAAGGGACTCTGGCTAACAAAGTTCACAGATGACTGTAAACTGAGAGCCATTATTGAATCCCCAAATGATGTGGATACTCTACAAAAGGGGCTTACAGAAACAGATGATTGGTGCCAGAGCCATGGGCTCAAGCTCAATGCCAAGAAATGTATAGTTATCCCCTTTGGGAAAAAAACATGTACCCGTGAATTACCACATAGGTAGCAGTACACTAAACACTAAAAGTGTGATAAGAGACTTAGGGACACAGGTGGACAGTGGTCTCACCTTCAATAACCACATCGCCACAACAGTCAGGAAATCCTTCTATGTGGCACACCTCATCACTAAGGGCTTTTCATCCAGAAAAAAGGAGGTCATTGTCCCACTGTACTCACCCCTCATTAGACCCATTATAGAATACAACGCCCCATTTGGTATATACCTCTCAAGACATCTGCAACAACTGGAAAGGCTGCAGAAATACCTCACTAATAGAATCACAGGCCTAAAGCAGATGCTCTATGCTGACCACCTTAAAAAACTCCAGCTATACTCTGTTGCATATAGTCTACTCAGAGGCGATATCTGCTTAACATACAAGACCATGTCAAAACCAGAGCTGTTGGACATGATAAACTTAAAGAAATCCCAGTTCCTCAGGGCCACATGCTCCAGGGATCTAAATCTTGTCATCACAATAAACAAAACATGCTGGAGGGATAGGTTCCTGACCCAGAGACTCCCCAGACTCTGGAATAGACTGCCCATACATGTCAAGCAGAGTGCCTCTTTGGCCCTCTTCAAAAGGAACCTTGACGATTGGATGGGAGAAAAGAAATTCACCCTGGGGATCACTTCAGTTGCCCTGCTAGACAGGGGTCCAGGGAAGTAAATAGTGTGGGAAGAAATAGCCAGGGAATTGTTATGGCTAGGCTTGTATAGGCCCTAGGGCTGATAGCCTAGTACCAATCTATGAACCTATGAACCTATTTGATGTAATACTTTTTATCACTGTGGGTTCATAGTCACAATGTATGTAGTGAGGGCTGGGAGAAAGGTCTTGTTCTTCAGATAATTCAATAACAGTTGACAACATCATATTATACGCTGTCAATGGCTTTGAATGTATAGTACAGAACATAGAGGGAGCACATAGCATACATTGACCTACTTTGCCATAACCATGTATTGAATAAAGTTGTGAACAAGGTCTGTTTTTACACAGATACATTCCATCAGCTATCCACAATTTGCACAATCATAAACAAACAGTATTTACGGATGTGGTCATGGAAAGGACAATTATTCTTGATAAACGAGTTGTTAAACTTTTCCATTTCCATTTTCCTTCATTGATCTTCTACAAGTTTGGATTTAGATTTTCTAATCTGATTGGTGTATCTCTCTTTTAATTTCTCCAAGTCTTTTGGGTTTCTAATACCATGGCAGGAATGGACCCCCTTCCTAAGTCAAAGTATGATTGCAGTTCATGAAATTAGTATTGTTTCACTCTTTGATGTCACCCAGTAGTGCTATTTGCAGCACCTTCAATGTGCCCAGCAATGACTCCTCCTGCAATTCATACAGAGTTACATGTAACAGTACCTTATCTAAGTACAACTGTAGACTTTTCTTTATAAAACCCATTGCTCCTACTACTACTGGAACTGTCTGGGTATCTTTCTTCCACATGGCTCTCATTTCTGCCTGCAAATCCTAATATTTTATGACTTTGTGTCTCTCTGTGCACAGGCCACTGTAGTCACTGGGTGTGGTGATTTCAATGATCAATGCTACTTTTGTCTTCTTTTCCTTGAACACTATATCTGGTTTTCTAGCATCTATCTTTTGAACTGTTGGTAATGGATGATCCCATGAGATGTAGACTTCTTAATTTTTCAATGATGCTTTGTGGCTCATGTTTCCATTGTTTTTCAGCCACATCAATACTATAATGTTTGCACAATCCCCAGTGCAACAGTCTTGACATATTAGTATACCTTTCACTATACAGTCCTTCTGCCATTAGTATGTCACAACCAGCAATGAGGTGTGCGATTGTTTCCAATTCGGTTTTACAAAACCTACACTTGTCTGTTTCTCCTTCATGTTTAATGGACTTTGTAAACCAGCATTTATGTAGCCCACTATCTTGGGTTGCCAATATTAACCTTTCATCTCTTGGTTTGAATTCACCTCTCCTTAGCCATTCCTGTGTTTGTTCCTGATCAACATGAGGTTCTTCCAGAAGTTTTCTATATTTGTAACTATATGCTTTTTCTACATTTCTTGCCTTCTCATCTGGTCCTTCACCGTATATTATTTCTTTTGTTTTTTGGCACATTCAGTTGCTGCCTGATTTTTATCTACTTCTGGTTTGACTTCCATTCCTGCTTGACGCCGATATGCTTCTGCTAAATTAGGCAGAGAAGTCACCTTAGATTTATTATCCTCACGTTTCAAAACTTTCACTACATTTGAGTCTTGTGAGGTTGGCAGATATGTGTGGAGTCCCACGATTGCAGATCTATACATGTAATCAATTTCAAGGAGGCCCATCCCTCATTTAGAATGGGGAATATATAATCTTGGTATGCAATGATTTTTATAAATCATTTGGTAAGCATGAAGCATCCTTCTTGTTTTCCTATCTAATCTATCCAACATGTTTTGGGGCCAGTCAATCACTTCAAAACTGTAAGTTAGGACGGGAAGAGCAAATTGGTTTATAGCTTGGATTTTGTTCATATATCTCAATGCTGTTTTCAGGATTAATTTAAGTCTTCTGAAGTATTCCTTACTAAGTTTTATTTGCATTTGTTCATGTTTTATTGTTGATCCTTCATCAATTCTCAAATATTTATACACTCCCTCTTGTTCAAGTTCTTTTATATCACATTCTTGTCCCAAACTGATGTTTTCCTGGTGCTGCATTTTTCTTGCTTTAAAGGTTGCTTTTGCACATTTATCAAGACCAAATGACATTCCAATATCATCTGAAAAAGTTTTGACAACCTGCAGCTGTGCTTTTAGTTCCTCATCTGATGAGCTGTACAGTTTTAAATCATTAACAAAGAGAAGATGAGAAGTCATTAGACTGCTGTTTTCTAGGAGCCAAAATTGTAGCCATGGCCTAAGATGTTAAGTAAACAGCTTAGTGGATTAATGGCATGGCAGAATTGCCATGGTGACAGAAACTCACCCTGAAATATCCCCTTTTGAATTTTTATCCCTGGGATAATAATTTGTCCTTTATCATGGCTTAATTGCAAAGTGGTCTGCCACTGTTTCATGGTCTCTGTAATGTAGTCGATCAGTGTAGGGTGTATCTTATACACTTTTAAGCACTCTTTTATCCATGAATGTGGGATACTATCAAATGCTTTTTTGTAGTCAATACATGCCATACTTAGATTCTTCCCCTTTTTACAGTTCTCCACTATGACTTTATTTAACAACACATGATTCTTTGTTCCATATGACTTTCTTTTATTGCCCTTTTGTTCTACTGCCATAATTGAGTTTTCTACTAAATGACTATAAAGTCTGTTGGCATCAATTCCCATGTATAGTTTATACATCGTTGGAAGTCAAGTTATTAGTCTATAATTTTTAGGGTAGCTTGCAGGTTCACTCTTAAGAAGGAGCATTGTTTTGCCTGTTGTTAGCCAGGTTGGTGTCTGTTCAGGGTGCGCATATAAATAGTTCTTGTCATGGCTAAATCCTCGTGCAAAGATGTTAATACTTTTAACCAAAAGTTAGGTACTGCATCTGGGCCTGGGGTTTTCCAGTTAGAGGCTTTTCTTACCTTTGTTACAATCTCTGGCTGTTACTTCATCCCATTTCATATCCTGTTTCTTTGAACTTCTTATTCTTTCTTTTACTTCTTCTATCCATTTAGCATCTTTGTTATGTTCCACAGGATCTTTATAGATACTTCTGCAAAATGTATCTACTTCCTCTTTTTTTGGTGGTTTTTCAGTTCCTTTAACCTTATTTCCCAGTCCTCTATCAAACTTTTTTGGGTCATCGATAAATTGCTTATTTTGCACTTTTCCTTTATATTTATTTTCCTCTTGTGTTGAAATTTTTACTTTATTTGTGATAGTGCATGATAGATCCTGGTCTGTTCTAATACTGTGCATTGCTTTAATCACATCTATCATTCTTAGTATTTTTGTTGAGCTAGTCCCTCTTCTATAGTCTTCCAAGAGTGACACTTCTTGCCTTAATTGCTTTATATTTTTCTCTATTCGATACTTCCATGATGGCATTCGATTTCTCCCCTTCCTTTCCCTCACTACCCTGTATTCTTGTGGTGGAGCTTTATCAGTTATTAATTTAGCAGCGCAGTAGCACATCCTGTTTACTTCTATTATATCACATGGATCTCTATGGACAGTTCTAATTACTACATTCATTTGTTTTATCAGACTTCTGATTTTTTGGGTTTTATTGACTTTCTGCAGTCTATTTCTCTCATTGAACTTAATATGTTATTTATCCATGTCTGTTACATCAAGCAACTCTTAGTTCATTTTCTTCTAAACTGAGGGCACATTTTTTATTTTCCATTTCCTGTGGGCATTCTATAGAAAGTTCTATAGCATCTTCCTCTGGCACATTCTCTTCAATTTCATCCTGTGCCATCCATTGCTCTGTCATATGGGAACTCACTGGCCTATCACTCCTCAACATTGACTGCATCAGAGTTTCCACAGTTTCCTGTTCCTTCCCTTGCTGTCCAGCTTCAAGTGAATGTTTATACTGATTTCCCGTGGAAGTCTCCAAAATATCTTGATATGACACCTGACCAATTGCTTCCCATTCCACTGATTTCTCCTTAATTTGGATAGCCATTGCTCTATCCTGTTGTGGTGCTTTCTGCATTCGATTTTCTAGACTGAATCCTTCACTTTGCAACTGCTCCATAACCTCAGTTTCTATTTCTTTAACTTCTCCATTATTAATCTCTTTTTCTACATTTCCTCTTTGTCTTCTTATTTTTTGTATTGCAAAATTTTCCATGTCCAGATTCCTTTGCCTGTATTTCTCTTCAAATATCTTTGGTGTTGCTCTTTTTGTATTGGTTAGTTTTGCTTTCTCCTTTGCATATATATTATACCATATTAAATCTCTTTTTCTCTCCCATGTCCATATTTCTTCTTCAGATGTCTCCTGATCTTCCTGTTTGTCCTTACTTTGGGGACTCATTCCATCATGCTGTGATGTAACCTGTGTTAGATCTTCTACATCAAATCCTTCACTTCGCAGGTACTCCATAACTTCAACTTCTATTTTTTTAACTTCTGCTTTACTAATCTTCACTTCTACATTCCATCTTTCTGATATTATTTTTTTATTGTAAAATTTTCCATGTCTGGATGCCTTTGCCTGTATTTCACTTTGAATATCTTTGGGGCTGCCTTCTTTATATTGATTAATTTGGCTTTCACCTTTGCATAAATGTCACACCATATCAAATCTCTCTTTCTTTCCCATGTCCATATTTCTTTTTATATTGTTCAAATATCTTTAGGTTTTGTTGTTTATATTTTCACACTTCCTCAGATGCTTCTTTTTCCAAACAGATCAAAGTTTCTTGATCTATGTACTGTTTTTCACAAATCTGTTGTATTAATGAATGCAAATTTTCATTTGTAGCTTCAGACAGTTTTTCTTGTAGAAGTATTTGTCTTTCCTCTAATTTCTCTCTTAATCATTTTGTATAGCTTGTGTCGGGAAATTCTGGGCTTTTCACATAATAGTAACAATGCATAATTTCTTTTTTATCCTCAATAGTCCACTCTATTATCTTCATGGCTCTTCTTTGGCCTGTCAGTTTTTATGATTTTTTGTGGACTTCTACTTCCTTTACAACAGGGCGGCCATCCTCCCCCTGGGCCTGGACTGGCCCCGTTGTAGGAATGTTTCTGTATTTTGACGATTATACAGTAGGAATGCTTCTGTATTTTGATGATTATACAGTAGGAATGTTTCTGTATTTTGACGATTATACAGTAGGAATGTTTCTGTATTTTGACGATTATACGGTAGGAATGTTTCTGTATTTTGACGATTATACGGTAGGAATG
Source organism: Protopterus annectens (assembly GCF_019279795.1). Classification (NCBI taxonomy): domain Eukaryota; kingdom Metazoa; phylum Chordata; order Ceratodontiformes; family Protopteridae; genus Protopterus; species Protopterus annectens. Next base: position 1,269,040,927 of record NC_056747.1, read on the forward strand.
TTTCTGTATTTTGACGATTATACGGTAGGAATGTTTCTGTATTTTGATGATTATACTGTAGGAATGTTTCTGTATTTTGATGATTATACGGTAGGAATGTTTCTGTATTTTGACGATTATACAGTAGGAATGTTTCTGTATTTTGACGATTATACAGTGCCATTCTTTTCATTCCTGGCACCAGGATGCCTACCAGGATCAGGCACTTTTTTACACTGGGTCTTGTGCACCCAGCTATCTCTTTTAATTTTTGACCTACTTCTGTCCATGCTATATGATATATGCTATATAAATACAGTCTATATATCAGTGTCACCTTGGTGAGATTTTGTGAAAACAGGGTCCACCTCGCAAAGGTACTCATCGAGACTCGAGGATGAATTCAATTTCAGTAACACTACTATGCTTTATTTGCTGACTTTTCCTCTCTCCATTCGGATTGGTGTACTGCATGATCTAACACATGTTGCTATAGATTTTCTATTAGGAATCTTAAAGGCAACATCCAACTAATCACCTTTCATGCAGTCAGCAATGACTAGACTACGGTGATGATATGCGACTGATTCACGAAGAATAAAAGAGTAGGACTAAGGATAGCTGTACAGAATATTGAATTCTGGCAGCAGCTAATTTAACAAAACAGGAAAAAGAAATAAAGTCTTCTTTCCAGAGGGTAAACACAGGCCAGTTAAGGGTTTAAACAGATCTTTATTCAATGATGGATGACAAGAAGAGAAAGTCTAAGACAACATTTTTGCTTACTTTAGCAGAAACATTTCAGAAGTAGAGAAGAATCACACATAACTGAAAGTGTCAAATAAAATTTAAAAAAGAATATAAAGGAAACAACCAAAAGGAAAGCTAAGAAATCTGGAAGGTGCACAAATAAACACAAACTGGAAAGTCCAACAAGAGCTAAACTTATGTAAATGGTCTATTTTAAGACACGTCCCCTTTGAGGAAGCAGTCGCGACTTTAACAACAAATTCCCAGAAATCCTTGATTCTCATGCACCCGTTCGTTCAACAAGAACTAAGGCAAAAACTCCACCATGGCTTTCCAAAGAGTCTAAACAAAAAAGTCACCCTCAGAAATAAGGCATGGGCATTATGGCGAACTACTAAAGACCCCCAAGATCACATTACATATAGGCAAATGAGGAACATCAGTAAAAAAATCCATTCTACTAGACAAAAAAAAAACTACTACTATACTCTACAGGAAATAAATCATAACAAACCTCAGAAATTCTGGACAGGTATAAATAAACTATTACATCCTGGACAAACTTCCACCCCAGTCCCAGCAGCCTCCATTGATAAACCTTCTGAGGAAGTCTCTGACAGTTTTAACCATTTTTTACTAAGACCATTCAAGCCCTAGTGAGCCAACTACCTCCCAGCCCCCCCGTTATGAAATCAACACCCCCAGAAACCAACACACATTTAGATTCCAACCAGTTGCCACCTCACTCATCTGTACCTTGATTAAAAACTGAAACCAACATCACTCTCCTCTGATCAACTCCTTGCCAAGTATATACAAAAAGCAGCCAATGCCATTGCTTACGCCATCTCGATACCAATCAATTGAACAATAGCAGAAACCAGAATCCCTTCTATCTGGAAAATATCATATGTAATCCCACTTCAAAAAGGAGGTAGCTCTACTGAGTTATCCAATTATAGGCCAATAGCAATACTATCCCCACTTGCAAAAATTATGGACAAATTTATCCATAGACAACTGATGCATCACCTAACTCAAAATAACCTCATGGCAGACTCCCAGCATGGCTTCTGTCCTCACCACAGCACTACGTCAGCCCTTCTGGCCTTCTCTAATATTATAAACCATAACTGCAATAACAATTACATATCCTCAGCCCTCTTCTTGGCTAGTGGTGGCTAAGGGGGGAGGCTCAGTGTGAGACATGTAACTATGCAGGCAAATGAGGGGAAGGATAGTGAATCCCAGTTTTCCCCAGCATGTGAGTCAGGTCCCAACAGTGTAAGAGTAGGAATAGCTTGGTGCAAGCCTAGGAGTTAGGTAACATCATGGGGGTGTGTCAGGCATACTGTAAGTGGATTGGAGTCCTCTGGCTCAGGTTTGCTCCTAGCTTAGCACAGCTAAGCTAGAGGGTGTGTCTAAACCTGCCTAGCACTTTTTACAAAGCCTAAGCGGGTCTGCATGCCGCGCACTAGGTTTTGCAGGAATAAAAAAGAAGTTAAACCAGAAAATAGAAGTAGTGTGCACATTTGAGCACTCTGTTCACACGGCGCACACACGGGCTTAAACAGGAAGGCAATGGGAAGGGAAAACAGCAGTAAGAAGGTAATCAAAGAGAACTAGGTTAGCTTGTAGGCGAAATGTATCAGAATCAGCCAATTACAGAGGCAGCAGGCCAGCCCAGCCCAGAACACTACTATAAACTATGCAGACACCTTCCCCTCTGGTTTTTCCCACACTCTACACCACCGGTGTATACAAGCGGGGAACTTTTAACAAACAAACCTACAAAATGAGAAGGGCTGCAGCAGGAAATATAGAACAACATGTGCAGGAGGCTGAGGGTGGTGAGGATGTAAATCCTGCCACTCAACCCACAGTGAGGAGACAGAGAAGAGTGTACAGACCCAGGGTAACCTACCAGGGGCTACATGAGCTGGAGACAGTGGAGCATTATAGGGTGGACACAGATCTCCTACAGCAAATTGTTGAACTGTGCCGGCCACACCTGACACACCAAACTGACCGAGGGGAATCCATCCCAGTGGATACCAAGGTATGTGTAGACCTAAGAATATTAGCCAAAGGTACCTCCCAAAGCTCAACTGGGGATATCATGGGGATCTCACAGGTATCAGCATTCAGAGTATTCCACCAGTTCCTGGATGTCATGTCAGCACATGCCAGTGAGCACGTATATTTCCTCAACACCCATAAGGTGTTGGCCAGCAATATGAGTCTCTTCCACCAAATAGCAGAATACCCTGAGGTAGTGGGTCTACATACACATCAAAGCACCACCTGGTGATCAGGGTAGGGCCTACATCAACTGCAGGGGAATCCCCTCCATCAACTGATAGGTTGTATGTGATGCCCAGGGCATTATAATGAATGTGTGTGCTTGCTGCCCTGGAAACTATGACGATTCCCACATATGGCATCTGACGCAGCTGTACCAGTGATTTGCCAATGGGGACATCCCCTACAGTCACCTAGTGAGGGATGCTGGTTACACACTGGAGCCATGGCTGATGACACCCATCAGAAATGCACACACATCTGAACAAGAACCAGACTTATAATAGAGCATGTGTTTGGGATGCTCAGGTCACGGTTCTGGTGTCTGGACAAATCCGGTGGAGCCTTGCAGTACTCACCAGCTACATGTACCCAATGTTATGGTATGTGCCATGCTACACAACATGATCCTGCGGAAACAGCAGCAGCAGGAACAGCATGGGGCAGGGCCACACAGCCCCCCCCCACCAATGCCAAGGCCTGCACAGGCACAGAGTGACTTGGAGGAGGAACAACCTGAGCCTGCCCCAGTAGGCAGACGAATTCATGCCCAGTATGCCGAGGCCGCTGCAAAGAGACAACACATAGCACATACACTGACACAGTAGGGACCCAGGGAATGACACCTCTCTTTGACTCACACATACAGTAAAAGGGATGCCAAACATGACACTACCTGTGCTCAACCATGTATAGGGAGTGTACTATGTGCATCTGACAAAGGCAGCCCTCCAGCACCATCCCCATGTCTGGCACACCCTCAAGGTATGTCAATCAACCTACCAATTGCCAAATGGAGTAGAATGTGTCATTACCTGTATCTATGGTATGGATGTGAGCATGCAAGGGAATTGGGTGGCTGAATGTTATGGCAGCAGACAGTAGACACCCATAGTGGCACCATGACATCTGTAACACATACTGGACTCAACCATAGTAGCCAGTACTACACAGGGTGACAAAACCCACTGCAGGAAATGTGCTGAGCAACATGTGTGTCCGTATGACTCACACATGCCAGTCAGGGCGGTTCACATACCCAACAACAGTCTCGTCCAGCAGGACAGGTGTAGACAAACCCAAACAGAGCCTGTGCTATAGCCCCTGAATGATGGCTATGGTTATCCTCCCCCCAGGCTTAAACAGATAGACTACAGCAGGTCAGGCAGTGGGATGTTAGTTCTGAAGGGTAGGAAGTCAAACACTAACATGTAGGGCACCCAAAGCTACAATCTGTAGTACACTGATATGCCTCTAGTCAGCATGATAGGTAAGAATACAGAATGAAATGGAGTACCTGACATACCAGTACAGTCAAAGCAAATGTGTGCAAGTGTCAGGTGTGCCCCCCATCCAATGTTGCAGCGTAATAACAGTCAGGTGTGCCCCCCCAATCCTGTCTAGAAATGTAGACATAGACAGGTGTGCCTCCCCTCATCCTACGTAATAATGTAATAACAGTCAGGTGTGCTCCACTAATCTTGTATAGAAATGTAGAAACAGTCAGGTGTGCCCCCCCCCATCCCGTGTAGAAATGTAGACATAGACAGGTTTGCCAGCCCCCCATCCTATGTAGTAATGTAATAACAGTCAGGTGTGCCCCCCAATCCTGCGTAGAAATGTAGAAATAGTCAGGTGTGCCCCCCATCCTACATAGTAATGTAATAACAGTCAGGTGTGTCCCCCAAATCCTGTGTAGAAATGTAGAAATAGACATTTGTGCCCCACCCATCCTATGTAGTAATGTAATAACAGTCAGGTATGCCCCCCAATCCTGTGCAGAAATGTAGAAATAGTCAGGTGTGCTCCCCATCCTACATAGTAATGTAATTACAGTCAGGTGTGCTCCCCCAATCCTGTGTAGAAATGTAGAAATAGTCAGGTGTGCCCCCCATCCTACATAGTAATGTTATAACAGTCAGGTGTGCCCCCCCCAAATCCTGTGTAGAAATGTAGAAAATAGTCAGGTGTGCCCCCCCATCCTACATAGTAATGTAATAACAGTCAGATGTGCCCCCAATCCCATGTAGAAATGTAGAAATAGTCAGGTGTGTCCCCCCAACCTACATAGAAATGTAGTAACAGTCAGGTGTGTTCCCTCAGTCCTGTGTAGAAATGTAGAAATAGTCTGGTGATTCCCCCCCCATCCTATGCAGAAATGTAGGAACAGTCAATGCCAAATACTTGATGGATACCCTGCAGAAACAGCATGCTACCTGTTGGTGTACAACACAAAGATCAGCACTGCAGTACAAACCACCTGAACGCGATCCACACATTAAATACAGATGGGCATACTGGGCATGCTCACACACTTAGAGAACTGAAGGCAATGTCAGTCAACAACATACTGAAAGGTCATACTGGGCATGCTCACACACTTAAACACATGAAGGCCATGTCTGCAAACACCAGTGGACCAGACATATCTGGCGGTCGCAGTTGTTAGTGCAGACACTCGTCAGTATGCACCACTCATGCCTTGCACACACAGTGGATAGGAATACAGACATATATGTAAGGACAACACACTATAATAAGGCAAAGGTAGATGTACATAGATGTGTGGAAGAGGGTGAATGTGACAAGGAGCCATCCAGGCCTGTCCCACCCAGCACACAGCCAAAGGGCCCCAAACACATGAGGTTCAGATGTCACTCACTGCAGATACTAGCCACCAGTATCTGACAGCATTACAGACTATGTGATGCACCTGCCAGCTGTGCAACATGACTGTACAAGGAAGTAGTCATCTAGCAGCTGTATACATGTACCTGTGAAATATGACCCTGTGTGTGCCTGCATGTGGCGTGTCAACCCCTAGATGAATGGGTTATGGCCCATGCACACACACTGCCCTCCCCATAGCCCTACTATGACAAGTCTGCTGAGGTCATCCACTGTGAAATACACCTTTGGGAGAGATGTAGCCCAGTAATTACAGTGGCACATCCCATGACTGTGTACTGCTGCAGTGTGATAAACTAGTTAAGTAGGAGTTCTAATCCCAGACTTGGCAGCTGTGTGTGTGTGTGTGTGTGTGTGTGTGTGTGTGTGTGTGTGTGTGTGTGTGTGTGTCTGTGTAGACAGCAATGCTTTTTTAGGGTAGTCACACTCCCTGCAATTCAAATGCTCAACTTTGGCAAGGCTGCTGATGTCATCCACCTAGACATACACCTCTGGGAAGGTTATAGCCCAGTAATCTCAGTAGTGTGTCCTGTAACTGTGTACTGCTGTAGTGTGATAAAGTAGTTAGGTAGGTGTTCTAATCCCAGACATGGCAAGTTTGTGTGTGTGTCTGCCTAACTGTGTAGAGAGCAATGCGTTTTAGGATAGTCACACTCCCTACAATTCAAATGCTCAACTTTGGCAAGGCTGCTGATGTCATCCACCTAGAAATACACCTCTGGGAAGACTGTAGCCTAGTAATCTCTGTAGCACGTCTTGTAACTGCATACTGCTGTAGTGTGATAAAGTAGTTAGGTAGGTATTCTAATCCCAGACATGGCAAGTGTTTGTTTGTCTGCCTGACTCTGACTGTAGTGAGAGCAATGCTTTTTTAGGGTAGTCACACTCCCTACAATTCAAATGCTTAACTTTGGCAAGGCTGCTGATGTCATCCACCTAGAAAAACACCTCTGGGAATGATGTAGCCTAGTAATCTCTGTAGTGCATCTTGTAACTGCGTACTGGTGTAATGTGATAAAGTAGTAGGTAGGTGTTCTAACCCCAGACATGCTATGTGTATGTGTGTGTGTGTGTGTGTGTGTGTGTGTGTGTGTGTGTGTGTGTGTGTGTGTGTGTGTGTCTGACTCTGACAGTGTAGAGAGCAATGTTTTTTAGGGTAGTCACACTCTCTACAATTCATATGCTCAACTTTGGCAAGGCTGCTGATGTCATCCACCTAGAAATACACCTCTCTGAAGAGTATAGCCCAGTAATCTCCTTAGCACGTGCCATAACTGTGTACTGCGGTAGTGTGATTTAGAACTCTGGTAGGGTTCTATTCCCACATGGCAGCTCTGGATGTTTTTTGTTTGTTTCAATGTCTGTGTAGGGAGCAATGCATTATAGGCTAGTCACACTCAGTACATTTCAAATGCCCTAATTTGGCAATCCTGCTGATGTCATTTATTGTGAAATACACCTTTGGGGAAAGAGTTCTCCAGTAATCCTCATTGTGCATCCTAAAACAGCTCCATGCTGTTGTGTGATATAGACCTCTGTTAGAGTTTCTATACCCACACATGTCAGTTGTGGATGTTTTTTGTGTGTGTCACTGTATGTGTAGGGAGCAATGCATTTTAGGCTAGTCATACTCACTACAATTTGAATATCCTACTTTGGCAATCCTGCTAATGTCATCCAATGAGATATACACCTTTGGGGAAGGAGTACTCCAGTAATCTCAATGGCATGTACTATAACTGTGTCGTGCTGTAGTGTAATAAACTAGTTAGGTAGGGGTTCTACTCCCAGACATGAAAGGTGAGTGTGTGTTTGTGTGTGTTTGTAACTTGTATCCTGTGTGGAGGTGGGGGTAAGTGTGTGACACCTGGGCTCAATGTGGAGCGGGGTTTGCATATTTCTTATATGGTGGCCGTACTATATCACATTGTCCACTGTACAGAGATAACAGATGTGAAATAGCTGAGAGGCTGGGATGCAAATCCATACCCATACATGTGACATCAAGGCCAGGCAGCCACAGTTGGCAACCCCAGTATTACCTAGAGCACACTCTCTACCCATGTCTCATACACACACATACCTAGGCAACAGCCAATATGTGGGTAGTATGCTGCATATTGGCCACTGATAGTAACTATGGAGTGATTGCAGTGGACTACAGAGGGCATGGCACCCTGTGCATCTCTCCAATATGCATGTACATGCAGACAGTGCACCTTCCCCATGTTCCCCAATGGACACCTGCAACCCCTGTGGTGCCATCACATGTGACCCACAAAGGACATACCATGCCTGACAACATGCCCTGTATGGACTGATGCCACTGACACCAGGGAATGCCGTTAGCATGCTATCAATGTAGGTGCAGGTAAACCTGCTGTCCATTATCAGTTCCCTCCACAGGTGGGCGAGACTGGCACATCTGATGATAACCTGTGTTCACAACATGGGCCAGACAGCCCAGGTACAGTTCCACATGTCACTGTACATTCATGAGGGAGGTGTGCACATCCCAGACACCAACCATGTCATGGACTAAGGAACACATACATGGCAAACGATGCATTGGTCACATGCAATAGTCACCCAGGTGACTGGATGGGGGAATACAATACCCACCTGTATGGGCAAATGCAGAAACTACAGCTCTGAGCCACAATGCAGACCATTGTCATGTGGCCCGATGCCAAGGTAAATCCATCACCTAGCCTTGTATAGCTGTCTGGCACAGTCGACCACCACACACCCGTGCAGAAATGCACCCATGCATGTCAGTACTGGCACCCTGTGTGTTTGTGTGTGTGTTTTATAACGCATATGATCAAATCCACACTCACTACAACCCCCATTGGCATATTGAAGCATGCTGTCTGATGTCAGACACCTCCCCATACCCTTTGCCCATACAACCTCCATATGACCCATGTGGTGCACGTGATACCTGCACAGTAATGTGTTGTGGCAATCCCACTACTGATGAATTGTAATCCTGGCCCTGCCAAGTGTGTCAGTGTGTGTGCATCCCTGTGAGAATGTGGCTGTGTTGACGCTGGCACCCATTCATGCGGACAGTATAGCTACCATATCCCTGTTGCAGATGTTACTCACCATCACATATATGTTCTGAGGGCTCCACAACAGGTAACTTATGTGGTGCATCCACTAATTGCATACAACTGTGATAGCACTACATAGTCGTCAGGGGTTTGATACCCTGTGCTGGTAGATGTGTGACACAAACATGCTTAGGTTTTACTCTCCCACACCTTCCTAACTTGTCTTCCCTCTCTGGTGGATGTGGAGATTAACACCTGCATTGCTTAGGCAGCAGCATGTGTATGTTAAGTGAAGGTCATGATCAGCTGATGGCCTCTGCATGGATTACAGCCCTTCCCTAGCTGATTGAATGTGGAACAGCTGTGGTAACATTCCCATAGCCAATTGCATGGAAACACACTCCAATATCTAGGAACATCATGTTGGTGTTGGCCCTTGTCATTCACTGTGAGCAGGAACTACAGCTGTTGTTTGGCAAACAGCATCCCAGATGAATTGGGGATTTACCTCTGACAACATACGCTGTGGAAACAGAGTAACACACAGGAAGGGGATGTGCCTGACCTGACTACAGATTGTAAGTGCTGCTATACTGCATTTAGAGTAATGTTGGTTTAACAGTGTGTGTGTGGATATTGCTGTCCTACATGTTTCAATACCTGCCATGTCAGTTCTATGTTTATGAGGAATACCCATCTGTAGGGTCATCTACAGACTGGGCAGTGTGTTGTGCCTTTGGTGTCATGTGTTACCCACAGAGCATCTATCTGTGAACTGTAAAAGGTAGTGTGAGGACTGCAGTCTGTAGATGGTAAAAGCCATAACAGTTACTGACTCTATATCCCTCATAGGACATATGTTGCAACAAACCCTGGTATAACATTAAATGTATGAGGTTATCACAGCAACATGTCAGTATTGGCCTTGTGTATGTGCTTCCAGCCACAACTCTGTCAACCTTTGTACAAATGTCGTGCATTAAGAGGTGCATATGTGCTGTACACCACAATTAGTGTCATCATATCTAATAACAAGCCAGTGAAATATCAGACTGCTACACATGTTATGTGCTGTAGGGGTATATTTGATGACATAACCTGGACAATCTGTGGTTGTTTGTAGAGTAATGAGGTCTGTGTATTTATGGTGAATGTCGACAGTGTGTGTATTGTTAATATGTACTTTAGTCTGTGTACAGACTATGGTAGATGTCAGTGTTCTAGGTCCCATCCTACCTGATGTTACATGGTGCTCCACTGTATGTTACCATATTGGCTTACATGTTTATAGGGCCATACACACACATGTCCCATACCACAGGCAGCCATCAGACCAAACTGTGTAGCAGTCCAGTGTATGTAGGGTTAGTCTGTGAGTGGCACATATGAGGATGGTGTCAAAAAGAAAGTCCATATACTGTAATATTATGCTAGCTTACCATATGTGGCTGTGGCTAAGTTCACATTGGTTGTGGTTATGTACGTTCACACAGGTGTATCTTATCCTGTGCTGTGACATGCCTTTCGACCCTGCTATATATGCAGGTACATGTGCATTCCCTCATAGGAGATGTAGGCCAGTGCCGAGCCAGCCTGCCTGTAGCCTGAACAGTGCATTGTTACATGCCTAGCAGGTTAGTGTACTTACCCAGTGAGATGTCATGTGCAGATACTTGCCAGATGTACTGTTGCTGGGCCTCCCTTAACAGTCATGTATGTCAGACAGAGCAGTGGGATGTTGTACAGATGTATGTCAATATCTAGAGGGTAGTATGTGGCCATGGCACCCCTGTACCAGCGGTTATTATGTGTCAGGCCAGACAGGGGTGCGTGAATGCATAACCTATGGTGGCAAATGTATATCAGTTGTTATGTGTTATACCCATCTACATGGCTGTCAACATCCATATTGTCAGGCATGGTACACGTGTGTTGCACTAAGGGCTTCTGTGTATACCGCTGGACTGTGCAGAGTGTGTCAGAATGTCCACATATATTGGCCAATATCTCTGCTGCAGTCCACAGGGGCATTACGTGGTAGCAGCGGTACTTTAGTGTGATGTCCTTAGGATGTCTGTCAGTAGCCAATGGCACACATGTGAAAAGCAGATGTGACCACCCACACACACCATGTCTTTGAAGACAATCCCAATTACAGTAGCAATAGTCACTACCATACCTGCTATACATACCTGACATCCCCTTGCACTATGAAGTTGGGACTATAGGGGCGGGGTTGGGTTACACTCCATGTCCCCCCCTTATTTAATATTCTCAGTCCAGGGTTACACTGCAGTGGGGCAGGGGCTATATTCCATTTTCAACCAAATAAACTTCGACCAAGTGAGCTTTCAGTGAAGTGAAAAGCCTGGAATCATTTTCGACTAAGTGTAATTCGACCAAATGTATGGAATCCATATATATATATATATATATATATATATATATATATATATATATATATATATATATATATATATATGCCTATATCTATATATATATATATATATATATATATATATATATATATATATATATATATACCAACATAATAAGGCATATCTGTACACATAGGATGTGCATACATATATAGCTATATACACATATATCTATATGTACATATATGTATACCTATATATACATATATGTATATATACATATATGTATATATATATATATATATATATATATATATATATATATGTATATATATATGTATATGTATATATATATATATATATATATATATATATATATATATACATACATACATATGTACATACAAAGAGATGTACAGATAGCCATATATATGTAGCACTATACAGATGTGTATACAGACATATGTATGAGTATACATGTGTATACTCCTATAGACATATATACTCCTATGATATGTATACAACCATATTCCTGTCATGAGTAAACGTCATGGTTGTGTATACCCTCCCACATGTATCTCACCATATGTATCTGCTATGTGCATATAATGATAAAACAAGATATGTGATGCGACAGTCATATTAATAACAAGGACTACACAAATTAGGAACTAAAGGCAATTGTACAATACTACTCAATATGTGTATTGCCACCTATATTGGTAAATCAACAGTTGTCTCCACAGTGGTCATGGTGTAGTAGTTAAGTGTTGTGACTTCAGTGTAAAGGGTCATGTAGTATATGCAACGTAAGCCACACACGTCAGTATCACGGCATAGCTAGATAGGGGTCTAGTCCCAGTGTTGGCAAGTAACAGTGTGCGTGTATGTGGATGGGTCTACATCAGGTTGCAGGCTATACATGCCTCAGTGGACCACCTGTCCATGTGGCACAGGCAATAACCGGTATAGTAACCTGAAATGTGTTTGACTGTACCCCAGATATGTACCCCAGATATGTCACAGCCATGGTGTCAGTACAGTGACATACCCCGCTGTGCAATATGACTGCAGACCATCCTCATGCTGACACATGTACACCTACAACACCCATGGATAACATTTTAGAGACCACAACCAACCAGTGTTACTAACAGCTAGAAGGCATCATTGCTGGATGGCCACACTACCTGCCAAATGTGCCTTACACTCTACTCCTTACAACATTTTACACTGCAGGACTGTGGTACACTGTTGTATATTCACCGTGTGCATCAGAACCATATCAGCCTGTCCCTGCATCAATGGTATGGATGACAGGGATGAGACACAGGTATCATGATATGCACAGGGTGTGGTGTTGGTTTGCAATAGGCCGAGGCTGGGCCATACATTTGATACCATGTGTGTGGGTGAGGGGTGTACTCTGGGGAGATGGCTGAGTTGATGTGGTATGTGTAGGTATGGGGTTGCCCCAGGTGTGTCTGCATAGTGTGTGGGTATGTATGCACACAGTTCTGCCATGTGTCTGCCCTACACAGGTGTTTATGGACAGTTGCAGACCATACCTGGCAGGGTGTGGAGTTCATTGCCTCCAGCCATGGACACGTGGACTGTACCTGCCAGGGGTTCTGCGGGCACGTCCAGGTACAGGTGTCAATGTGCTACTCCCACCGACTGAAGACATTTGTCCACTGGTACCAGGTCCCTCCTGGGACTGGCCAGCACCACGTGCACATGGCCTGCTGTGGTGTGGTGTGGACAGCACACCCCCTGCACTGCTGGGGCTGCTACTGCCACTACAGGAGCCTCTTGGTGTCTTAGCATGTCCACATTGACTGCCAGCTGTTGGTGTTGCTGGCCCACGTCCATGTGGCCTTCGCTGCATCCCCACCATGCATTGAAGCATGGACACACCAGTGCAGATGAGGGCCATCAATTCATCGCTCCATCTATCCGCTTGCTCTGTAGACGCACAGATGGCAGCCGACAGTTCACGGAGGTTGTCACTTACAGATGCGAGAGCAGTCCTCTGCAGCCTAAGGCCCTGTCTGGTGTAATGTTCAATACATGTCTGTGCCACCATTACAGCCTGAAACATGTTTCTGCTGGTAGCAGCTATGTCGGCTCTGCCAGGGGCATGATGTCCAGTGACCTTACCATGAGCACCCTGGGACATCTGCCTGTGTGGCAGCCTGCCAGACATCCGGCTATGCCTGCTGCGACCAGACACAGTTGGCATGGTTACCACACTTTCCTGTGCACTGCCAATGAATGCCAGCTGTCCCTCTGCTATGGAAGTTGGGACTATAGGGGTGGGGTTAGGGCTACACTCCATGTCCAGGACATATGGTGAAAATATATGTACATATAACTATCCAGATATCTATATGTATGATTACACATATACATATCGACAAATATAGATAGGTATGTATATGTAAATAGATATACATATACACACCCAGATATATACATATACAGAGCAATATACGTCTACACATATACAGATAGAGATACATATGCACATATATGTATGGATATCTACAGATATATTGACAGTAGTAGGTATATCAGAATAGATATGTATGCACATATAGTTATAGATATCTATATATCTATCTATATATATATATATATATATATATATATATATATCTATCTATCTATCTATATATATATATATATATATATATATATATATATATACTGTGGTGGTGGTGCTGAGGTAGTGTTGTCTCCTCATAGCAAGACGTTGTCCCGTTCGATTCTCAGCTAGAGCGTCTTCTGTGTGGAGACATACGTGAATGGGGCGTGCCTTCGTTGAAGGTTGTGCGTCAGGGCTGGTAACCCGGTACGTAAAAATCCACTACCAATCATTAGCGGACCAGAGTTCCGCTGTGGCGACCCCTAACCGGGAAAAGCCGAAAGACACAAACAATATATATATAACCCCTTATTTAATATTCTCAGTCCAGGGTTACACTGCAGTGGGGCAGGGGCTATATTCCATTTTCAACCAAATGAACTTTGACCAAGTGAGCTTTTAGTCAAGTGAGCTTTCAGTGAAGTGAAAAGCCTGGAATCTTTTTCGACTAAGTGTAATTCGACCAAATGTATGGAATGCATATTTATATATACATATATATATATATATATATACGACTCTTCATATCATCGACATTTCACGTAAGCGATCCTCCCCCTCTCAGGACCCATGGTAGCACTTGTGTGTGTATTGCGACATAAATTACAACGCTGTCAAGGGAAATTGTAGGTAGCGACTTGAACCATATGCGCTGTAGCAGACAAACAAGTGCTACCATACATATATATCTATATATATATATATATATATATATATATATATATATATATATATATATATACACCAACATAATTAGGCACATGGTTACCACACTTTTCTGTGCACTGCCAATGAATGACAGCTGCCCCTCTGCTATGTCCCCTGGTGATGGGGTCTGTATAGGCACTGAAACTGTGTGCAGGGGTGGGGTGGGGTGGCTAAAAGGGGGATATCAAATGTTGGTGTAGTGTCAGCCCCTGACAACCCCACCTGTGCCTCCACATTATCATCATCATCATAATCATCGGTGTCTGTATGGACACCTACTTCAGATTGCATGCAGGAGGGACCCTGACTCACCTTGCCACCTGTGGGGGCAAACAATAAATGCACTTTAAAACCTGCACAACATTGCCTAACAGTATACACACACACACACACACACACACACACACACACACACACACACACACACACACACACACACACACACAAACCTCCGTAATACCTACGTGTCCATGGCTTTACACACAGTTCCAAATATATGTCCATGTGTTATTCCATCCTGTATCACACTTGTTAACATACACACATTGATATCACTCATTAACACCACAGTCCTCTAAATGCCCACACAAGTGGCCACAACACAAAGTCTGTTTCTACTTTACCTGCCTGACCTGTGTGTAGTGGATTTACATGGCGTCACTGCTGTCATTCGGTATGCACCCTCTGTATGGCTGAAAATGAGGTGCATGGGCCCTATATGTGTGGGCTACAATGTTGTATCCATAATACCTCACACTGGTGTGTCATGTGTATATAATGCTCAGTACATGCAGATATGCTGCTCTTTCAGCCCGTGTGACACCTGTAGCATTTGATTACACTCCCTGGTGTTGACTATTACTTCCCCAATGCATCTGTTGAGCCTCATACTTGGGTTGCAGGTGACCTCTCTGTTGACTGCGATAGTAAGTGTGTCCCTGGAGTCTACCTACCCTCTGGATGCCTGTTCCTTGCTACAGATCATATTATACTATTTGCTGTCCTGTGATTACACACATGACAGGTATTCCTGGTATGTAATGTGACAGTCCAAGTCCATGTACTGCATGGTCCCAAAGGGGGGTACAGCCATATGAACACCCTGTGACAAATGGGGAGAGATGGGCGAAGGCTGCCAGCCTAGTCAAATAGAATTTGATATATAATTCTGGCATTTGTAAATAAATGTAAAATACAGGCATGTTTTCTTGAGTGTAAAAGAATACTGTGAAATGTGGAACTGCAAAATATGTGACAACATTGCACTCTACTGGCCCAGTGAAGTATGTTGTGACCCTTTCATGTTAGAATTCGGCTAAAGTGCATCTGGATGAAGGTTTCATGCCAATTGTTTTAAGGCTAAAGTTTATGACCATAATTTAGATGTGGAAAGTGCTTTATTGCTCTGGTTTCTGTTAGAGTATACATATGAAATGATTTATATTGTTGTAAGTTTCTGAGCAGGTGTTAGCTTGCTAAATAATGCAGTTTGTGGCTTGAGAAAACCTAAGTGTCAAAAATGGTGTAATTTGGGAGGGCCTTAGAGACACGTTTGTTAGTAATGTTTAAATACTATTTCCCACAAAAGATGGAGAGCATTTTGATCTTGATATTCAACTTATCAACTCTCTGCCTTATGCTCACATGTAAGTTTTAGCACTATGATTTCTGGTAGGAATAGTTAAAGATAGCAAAGATTAATTAGGTATTTTTCTTTGAAATCAGACTTGTCCTACTGTATTATTTTAAGTTTCTGTGTGATCTCTGAACTCTTAGATATATCTGTGGTGTAGTAGTTTTGTCTTGTGTTTTAATTATTTATTATTAAATATTTTTAAAAGCTTCTACCTGTGGCTGGTTTATGCAGAGATAAATTATGCTTTACAGTACATTATATATTTATAGAGTTTACTGGCTAAGCCCTTCCAATAAGCCTAGACTGAATAGTCACATTACCATTGGATAATAATATTGCACAGTAATAATTGGACACCCTTTTAAGGGCCTTTTAGTAAATGATATTATTAGCTGGGTGGTGGCAGGGATTACTACTGTATGGTCTGGGTAAAGGGGCACAGCTGGAGAATCTGTGTCAGCCTTTCCCAGGAGTGTCTGTGAAGTTGTATAAATACTTATCTCAAAGTGTGTGTGTGTTGTGTCAGCTACTTGGGCAGGGACACGAAGCACTGGTTGGACAGAGAGGGTACTGGAGGTTATAGCTTGCCCAGCTAGGCTGAGACATGGACCCTATAGCTGTGCTAGTTGGGAGTCTTATTGGGGACCTGGTGAGCAAGGGAGCAACCAGCCCCAGACTGGCTGTGATCTGTGTGTGCATGTAAGGAAAATTGTACTTTACTGTGTGTATTAGTTATCCTTTCCTCTCTTCTATGAGATGGCCTCCCTGGTGTTAGTGGTGAGGATTGAGGCTCTTTGTTTGCTGGGTCAGGGCATGGTCGAAACAAGTATTTGACAGTGGTGGGATCTACTTCACATACTAATTGACTTGTAGTGGTGTGGGTAGAGCGAACTCCTGTAGCTTATGTACAGTAATCTCTAAAAGTGTTTTGTACTCTAAAACAGCCACGCAGTGTATACTCAGAGTTCAGATCACAATTGTTTTATTTCTTTTGTTAGCTTAGTGTTAGTCAGGGTGAACAGTCAACATGTCAGCAGAAGAGCATGAAAAGCTGACAAGGAGCTAGCTGACGGAGTTCTGCCATGCTAGGGGACTGGTGCATGGAAACCTGACTAAAGCAGACCTGATTGCAGTCTTGGTTACAGCTGCATCAGAAAACAGCAACCTGGAGGACAATCAGACTGACAGTGGAGATAAAATATCCTTGGAGAATGTACAGCTCAACCTTTCTGCAGTGGACTTAAAAATCCAGCTGGAGCTAAAGAGACTTGAACTGGAGGCCAGGCGTATGGAACTAGAAGCAGCTGAGAAAATGAGGAGTCTACAAGCTGAGGAAAATGAACGGCAGAGGAGGCATGAGAGGGAAATGCTGACTCTTCGCCAGAGTCATGGAGGTAATGGGGAGGGGAGTAACTGGACCCCAGAAGCACAAAAGGTTAGTAAATTTCTTCCGCAGTTTAAAAAGGGGGATAATTTTGATAGCTTCATTCATATGTTTGAGCAGGTATGTAAACAGTATGAAGTTGACCAAGAGCTCTGCGTATGGTTCCTGATCCCCTTACTCCATGGTAAAGCTGTAACTTCTTTAGCAAAAATGCATGACATTGACTGCTTTGATTATACTGCTGTAAAAAGATACTTGTTGGAATGTTTTAAGCTAACACCTGAAACGTATAGGAAAAAGTTTCGTGAGCATAGACGCAAGGCAGATGAAAGTGTATGTGAATATGTTGCTGAACTGAGCACTTATTTTCTTAGCTGGGTGAGTGGATGTCAGATCACCACTTCTGAAGGGCTGGCAGACCTTTTGGTAAGGCAACAAGCCCTTAACACTTTGCCTGAGGACATGAGGATCTGGTTAGCTGATAGTGTGCTACTTCAGAGGAGTTGGGGAAGAAGGGAGACCTATACCTAGCAAGCAGGGCAGCCCTGCACAGGAAAGGGACCTCCAGTACTGCTCATGGGACTAAAGGAACCCATGGTGGGCAGTACAGACTGCCCCAACAGAATCTGCCAATAGCAGGGAAAGCCACTAGTCCAGGTACACATCTAGGAGCTAGGGTTAAGTGTTTTGAATGCAACCAGCGGGGCCATGTGGCATGCAGATTTCCACAGAGGCAAGGTGGGGAACCAGAGATGATGGAGCCAGTAAGTGGGAAAGACAAAAATGGCAACAGTAGGTTGTCATGAGACAACAGGGGTATGGAACTACCATCCTGCAGATGTCCTGAGAGGGGAGGATTTGGATGAGGCAATACTATGTACTTATGCAGTTACATGCAGTAAGGCTAGGAGACAAGCATGTGGGTCTGGTAGCCTGGGGAAGACTCAGACAGACTGCATACTTGCAGCCAGGACTGCTGAGGTGGTTACTTCAGGGAGTGAGCTATGTTGTAGCAGTGAGACTGAATGTGAGCCACAGCTGCTTGTGGGTACTGCTGTTCCCTTGGACAGGGAAACTGCAAAGGTAGAGGTGAGTAGTAGTACCCAGGCTGACAGTAAAGCACCGCTGTCAGAGGATACCAGACTTCCTGTGGAAGGGGAGCTGGGAAGGGTTACAAGGAAGGAGTTGAGACAGGCTCGCTCTCAGACCCTACATTGCAAGACCTGATGCAGGTAGCTAGAGAGGCACCTGATTCTCAAGGGAAGGGGGAATCTGTATACTGGAACAAAGGGTTACTGTACAGAGAGTGGATCCCTGAGGGAGGGCTAGAAGGTGAGAGAGTACAGCAGTTGGTAGTGCCTAGAGCTTACCATCTGGCGCTTTTAGCCATAGCCCATGATATTCCCTTTAAGGGTCATATGGGCATAAAACTTACCAAGAGGCATATTTTGCAAAACTTCTATTGACCTGGAATTTCCAGAGATGTAACAGGGTACTGCAGGACCTGTGAGCAGTGCCAAGAGGTAGGTAAGGCATGAAACAAGGTGAGAGCTCCTTTGATGCCTTTGCCTGTGATTGAGGAGCCATTTCAGAAGGTAGTTATGGATATTGTAGGTCCTCTGAGTACCCCAAGTTCCATAGGGAAAAAGTATATCCTAGTGATTGTAGATTATGCTACACGATACCCTGAGGCAGTGGCTTTGTCCTCCATTGAGGGCAAGAAGGTGGCAAATGCTTTGCTAGAGATTTTCAGCAAGGTAGGTTTCCCAAAGCAAATACTGTCTGACAGAGGTGCCAATTTTATGTCAGACCTGCTGGCTTGTCTGTGGAAGTCCTGTGGGGTGAAGCACATGAAGACCGCCCCCTACCATCCCCAGACTAATGGTCTTGTTGAGAGCTTAAACTCTACAATTAAGTCCATGCTACAGGCATTTGCAGATCAGTTTAAGAGGGAGTGGAACAAATATTTGCCCAATCTGTTGTTTGCTTACAGAGATGTTCCCCAGGAATCGACAGGCTTTTCACCCTTTGAGTTGCTGTATGGGCATAGGGTGAGGGGACCTCTAGATTTAATTCGAGATGAGTGGGAAGGTGAATGTGAGTCTCACAAGGAGTCTGTTGTGACATATGTCCTGAACCTCAGGACAAGGCTCAGGGAACTCATGGGCCTGGCCCAGGAGGACCTGGCAGAAGCCCAACAACAGAAAAGGGTGTGGTATGACAGGAATGCTCGAGCTAGAGAGTATGCTGTAGGGAAGCAGGCGATGGTTCTCATTCCTGTCAGACACAACGAGTTGCTAGCAGCTTGGGAGGGACCCTACAAGGTGGAAAGAAAGGTAAGTGATGTTAACTACATGGTGGAAGTGCTAGGCAGATGGCAGAGGCACAAATTGTACCATGTTAACATGATGAAACCTTACTGTGATAGGGAGGCCCTTGTGCTGAGCATTTGCAGTGGATTGCAGGAGGAGATTGAGAGATATCTTGTGACTGATCTCCTCAGTGAGGCTCGGGCTGACACCTCGGTGGAAGGGTTAGCAATGTCCCAGCAGCTATCTCCTTCCCAGGTTCGAGAAATCCGATCAGTGTTGCAGGAGTTTGGGGGCATGTTCACTGGGAAACCAGGGAGCACCCACCTGGTGCAGCATGGGGTGGATACAGGACCGCAAAGGCTTATCAGGCAGGCCCCTTATAGGGTACCTGAGAGAGTCAAACAGACTCTGAGGGAAGAGGTAGAGGAGATGTTGGAACTAGGGGTGATTCAAGAGTCCAACAGTCCCTGGGCCTCACCAGTGGTACTGGTGCCAAAGAAGGATGTCAGCACCAGGTTCTGT
Organism: Protopterus annectens; assembly: GCF_019279795.1. Classification (NCBI taxonomy): domain Eukaryota; kingdom Metazoa; phylum Chordata; order Ceratodontiformes; family Protopteridae; genus Protopterus; species Protopterus annectens. The sequence goes on from NC_056747.1 coordinate 1,269,061,291, forward strand.
GGATTACAGGAAATTAAATAGTCACACAGAGTCGGATGCTTACCCCATGCCTAGGACAGATGAGGCCCTAGAGCAGCTGGGTGGGGCTAAGTATCTTACAACCATTGATCTTACCAAAGGTTACTGGCAGGTGCCCTTGACTCCCAGTGCTAGAGAGAAGTCAGCCTTTGTGAATCTTTTTGGCTTGTATGAGTTCAAAAAGATGCTCTTTGGGATGAAGAATGCCCCAGCAACTTTCCAGAGGCTGGTATATCATATCTTAGCAGGAGCAAGAGGGTTTGCCCTTACTTACATGGATGATATTGCTATCTACAGCCATTCCTGGCAGGAGCACCTTCAGCATGTTATGGAGGTGCTGGGCAGACTACACAGGGCAGGGTTGACCATTAAGCCGAGCAAATGTCAGGTGGGTACAGCAGAGGTCTCTTACCTAGGACATAGAGTGGGGAGTGGTAAGATAAGGCCAGAACCTGCCAAAGTGGAAGCTATTCAGGCATGGCCTGCACCTGTTATCATAGGTTCATAGGTTCATAGGTTCATACTAGGCTATCTGCCCTAGGGCATTTATAAGCCTAGCCAGAGTGTGTTTGGCTTTCGCCACCCATTTTAAATTAATTTTGCTATGCCTTTTTTTGAGGTTAGTATACTGTGCCTCTGTCTAACAGTGACACAGAAGTGATAGCCGGGTAAACCTATGATCTCAAAAGCACAAATATCACAGTTAAAACACGCTTAGTTGTTCAGCAAAATCCAAAAAACACACGAAAGTCACCACACGTCAAGATTTAATGAAGCTTTCAGGTCTACACCCTTCCTCAGCATATAAAAAATACATCCATTCATTACTTTTAAATAGAAGATTAATTCTATCACATGATTAAGCCAGCCAAAATACTTAAAGGAACATGAACAATTAACCTATCCTAAACATTAGTTAAAATCTAACTTTTATAAGCATTCATTGAAAACATTCATTAAAAAAATTGTTATAAATACTAAACATGTACATATACAGTATAAAATATAAAAATGTAAACAATATATAAACATATAGGAAGTAACAGAGCCACAAACATTCAAAGATATTGTTTTTGCCTATTTATCAAAATTGGTTTTATACTAACAGCACTATTAAGACCAGGTGGTTTATCTGCTTGTAAACGAACTATCCATTCATATTCCCTTGTTTGTAGATAGTTATCTAGATCACCTCCCTTGGTCCTAGAGTTAACACACAAATAACTCTAAATTTAAAAGTGTGATCTGGGAAGTCCATTATATGCCTATACAACCCATTTGATTCAACTTTTCTTTTCATTTCAGACTTGTGCTCTATTATTCTATCCTTTAATTTCCTACATGTTTTTCCCACATAAAATACATTACATTGTGTGCACGTTGCAAAATAAACTAATTTTGTCGTATTACAGTCAGCCCTACATTTAAAGGTGAATTCTTCATTTGTTAAGGGATGCTGAAAATATCCTATTGTTTCATATATATCCATACAATAAGTGCAATTATGACACTTATATGTTCCTATTTTAGTTGGTATATTTTTTGGAACATCAGTAAAATCTTTATAACAGAGCATCTGTTTTATTGATTGCCCATTCCTGTAGACAAATCTTGGTCTCAAACCCAGGATGTCCCTCAATTCCGGTTGGGCCATCAGTATCACCCAGTTCTTTTCAATAATCTTACGAACTTTTATGGTGTTGGTGTTATAACTTGTAACAAATCTTACAACATTATCTTTTATTTTATTTTCACCACCTTCTATTATTTGATCTTGATGTTCCGTATTTGTGAATCCAAAGATAGGGTTATATATGTTTTTTCTTCCTTGTATAACCTCATCACATGCTTTATTTACATCTGTTAACAAATAACCACTTTTCACAAATTCATCCTTCATTTTATTAAGCTGCTCTATAAAACTATTTTCCTCAGTAGTAAGTCTACTAACCCTTATTAATTGCGACTTTAAAATTCCCTTGTAAATATGTGGTGGGTGCATACTGTTCATCTTAAGATATCTTTCAGCATATACTTCCTTCTTATGTACCCTAGTTACTACTCTATCATAGTTTTCTGAATACTCACATCTAAAAAACTATCTCATGTAATGAGTATTCCATTTTAAACTCAAAAAAATCTGTAGTACTATTCAAATACTGCACAAAACTCTCTAATTCAAGTACTGTCCCTGTCCACGTAAAAAACAATCATCTACAAATCTACAATAACTATTTAGCAAATGGCTAAATCTATTAGTTTCATTCATTACATATTCATTTTCCCAAATATATAGCACCATATTGGCAAAACTATTGGCCACTGATGTTCCCATGGCCACCCCATTTAGTTGTTGATATGGCGTTCCATCAAAAATAAAAATATTTTTTGTCAACACCAACTCAAGTAATGAACATATATTTTCTATCTCACGTGGTTGAAGCATAGATTCCATCATTAACAATTTTCTAATGGCATCTATTCCATATTCTATTGGGATGACTGTAAATAATGATGCTATATCCAGTGTAACTAGAAAAAAGTTCATCCCTACTTCTTTTCTTCTATACCACGTATCAAACTTTTCCAAAAAATGAAATGTATCCTTTAGTATGGTAATACATTTGGGTAAGTATTTAGCCAACACTCTTTGCAAGTATATAGATATAGGTTCTGTGACCCACCCTTTTCCTGAGACTATAGGTCTCAAAGGGGGGGTCACTCATAGATTGTAATTTTGGTATTCCATAAATTTGAGGAATTTTAGGGCATGGGACAGTAAAATAAGTTAACAATTCTATAGAAATATCATGTGTTAGATGCATGGCATATACTGCTAAATTCACTTGTACTATATGGTTCTTTACATCTACAAATGATATTTTTTTAAAATTTGTGTCATCAGACAGAAAGTTTTTAAACTTATCCATGTACCATGCTTTGTCCGTTATTACTGTGGCCCCTCCCTTGTCCGCTTGTTTTAATATTATATTCTCATCCTTCTTTAGTTGTTGAAGCGCCCTATAGTCAGTATAAGACAAATTAAACTTGGTTTTGCTAAATTTCTTGACCCTTTGGTCAGCATATACATTTCTAAGTTCTACTTCCACTAATTCCGAAAAAGCCACGATTACTGGTGAAAGTTGCGGTATAAACGTACTCAGTTTTCTAAAAGTTGAATGAACATCATGCATCTGTTTAAACATTAATTTAAACTTAAATTTCTAGCAAATAGCTTTACATCTGTTATTACATCAACTATAGTGTCAGTAAATGTAGGGATGAATTTCATCCCGTTAGCTATTAGTTCATAATGTTGATCTGTTAAAGTCACTTTAGAAATATTTACAGTACCTTTATATAAATGACCATACAGTCTTATCTGCAAACTGCCTTGTTGTGTAGTTTGGAACTCTCGTTCTTCCTCTTCATTGCTAGTGTTGAATGCTGTATGGTCTTTTCTATAGTAGATTGCTTCTTCAGCTGCAATGGGATTTTCTCCGGTTCTTTCAATTGAAACGGTAAAAAAGAAGAGATTTCCATCTGCTTGCGTTTTTCCTTTGGTCTCACATCCATTGTCATCAAATTCTGCACCGATAGCGTACTCGCTTTGCTCGTTGTCTTACCAGGTGTGTCAAACTCTGTTCCGGCATTGGCTACACAACGAGAGCCAAGTCGGCCTAATGAAGAAAGGGTTGAAGGGAACTCGATCTCCAGTGAATCCACCATGACTGGTAAGACAACGAGCAAAGCGAGTACGCTATCGGTGCAGAATTTGATGACAACGGATGTGAGACCAAAGGAAAAATGCAATCAGATGTAAATCTCTTCTTTTTTACCATTTCAATTGAAAGAACCGGAGAAAATCCCATTGCAGCTGAAGAAACAATCTACTATAGAAAAGACCATACAGCATTCAACGCTAGCAATGAAGAGGAAGAACGAGAGTCCCAAACTACCCAACAAGGCAGTTCGCAGATAAGACTGTATGGTCATTTATATAAAGGTACTGTAAATATTTCTAATGTGGCTTTAACAGATCAACATTATGAACTATTAGCTAACGGGATGAAATTCATCCCTACATTTACTGACACTATAGTTGATGTAATAACAGATGTAAAGCTATTTGCTAGAAATTTAATATTTAAATTAATGTTTAAACAGATGCATGATGTTCATTCAACTTTTAGAAAACTGAACGCTTATACCGCAACTTTCACCAGTAATCGTGGCTTTTTCGGAATTAGTGGAAGTAGAACTTAGAAATGTATATGCTGACCAAAGGGTCAAGAAACTTAACAAAACCAAGTTTAATTTGTCTTATACTGACTATAGGGTGCTTCAACAACTAAAGAAGGATGAGAATATAATATTAAAACAAGCGGACAAGGGGGCCACAGTAATAATGGACAAAGCATGGTACATGGATAAGTTTAAAAACTTTCTGTCTGATAACACAAATTTTAAAAAAATATCATTTGTAGATGTAAAGAACCATATAGCACAAGTGAATTTAGCAGTATATGCCATGCATCTAACACATGATATTTCTATAGAATTGTTAACTTATTTTACTGTCCCATGCCCTAAAATTCCTCAAATTTATGGAATACCAAAATTACACAAATCTATGAGTGACCCCCCTTTGAGACCTATAGTCTCTGGAAAAGGGTGGGTCACAGAACCTATATCTATATACTTGCAAAGAGATTTGGCTAAATACTTACCCAAATGTACTACCATACTAAAGGATACATTTCATTTTTTGGAAAAGTTTGATACGTGGTATAGAAGAAAAGAAGTAGGGATGAACTTTTTTCTAGTTACACTGGATATAGCATCATTATTTACAGTCATCCCAATAGAATATGGAATAGATGCCATTAGAAAATTGTTAATGATGGAATGCTTCAGCCACGTGAGATAGAAAATATATGTTCATTACTTGAGTTGGTGTTGACAAAAAATATTTTTATTTTTGATGGAACGCCATATCAGCAACTAAATGGGGTGGCCATGGGAACATCAGTGGCCAATAGTTTTGCCAATATGGTGCTATATATTTGGGAAAAGGAATATGTAATGAATGAAACTAATAGATTTAGCCATTTGCTAAATAGTTATTGTAGATTTGTAGATGATTGTTTTTTTACGTGGACAGGGACAGTACTTGAATTAGAGAGTTTTGTGCAGTATTTGAATAGTACTACAGATTTTTTTGAGTTTAAAATGGAATACTCATAACATGGGATAGTTTTTTTTAGATGTGAGTATTCAGAAAAACTATGATAGAGTAGTAACTAGGGTACATAAGAAGGAAGTATATGCTGAAAGATATCTTAAGATAAACAGTATGCACCCACCACATATTTAAAAGGGAATTTTAAAGTCGCAGTTAATAAGGGTTAGTAGACTTACTACTGAGGAAAATAGTTTTATAGAGCAGCTTAATAAAATGAAGGATGAATTTGTGAAAAGTGGTTATTTGTTAACAGATGTAAATCAAGCATGTGATGAGGTTATACAAGGAAGAAAAAACATATATAAACCTATCTTTGGATTCACAAATACGGAACATCAAGATCAAATAACAGAAGGTGGTGAAAATAAAATAAAAGATAATGTTGTAAGATTTGTTACAAGTTATAACACCAACACCATAAAAGTTCGTAAGATTATTGAAAAGAACTGGGTGATACTGATGGCCCAACCGGAATTGAGGGACATCCTGGCAGGGCCGGCCTTAGCTGAAATGGCGCCCTAGGCAAAGTAGTGCTCTGGTGCCCCTTAAGCCCCACCCACGCCATTCTCAAGGAACACCCCTATTTGAACCACGCCCACAGGTAGGTCACTCCCACAAAAGCCACTCCAGTCATTTATTTCAATTTTTTTAATGGCTTAAAAAAATCAGTGAATGCTTTGTCACAGTGTAACAAAGGGAGCAAGCCTTACACACCAGCATATCACTGACCAGCATGTACAACAGATACTGGGCACTGACTGACCGTAATCAAATATGTAGCATAAACATAGTGTTACAATGCACGAGATCGACAGCAATCTGCTCTGTCAGAGAGAATAAGGGACAGTAAAGAGGTTTACTAATGGATGAGCACAACAGTTTTTTAGAGTTTGGATATGTATGTTCACCTTTTACATATGCCGATAGCTGTCCATCACCTCTACCAAACTTAGCAGCATATCTGGTTAGTTTGGAACACCACTTCAATAATCAATACAATGGTATTCCATCAGAAAGGCAATCCATGGAAATTGCTTTCCTAAGAATAAGAGACAAAACCCTCCATAGCTGTCAACTGTACCTGCCAATGTGGAACAAAGTGGCAAAGGTGGAACACTTCCTTGCAGCATACTAAAGTCCATCTAAGCTGATCAATGTGATTAAAATATATTTCTTTATATTTAGGACTCAGCCCTATTTATCATGTATCTCAGTTACAATTTGACATAAGATTACCTTTTAACTTGTGCCACTGGAAGGGCAATTCTTAACTACCACATTGGCTCAAGTACTGTATCATGCAACACAATGAAATGTAACAGCTATACTGGTTTAAGCCATGCAATCAGATTTACAAAATTTAAAAACTGACTTAGTGCCTCCAGTGCTTGTTAAGTATACATAATGTTAATAAATAATTCAACTTCAGTTCCTTTGCCCCCAAAAGTATATATGTGGAGGCAAGCTATATTCAACTACAATCTAAAACCAAGAGCCAGCTCCTATTCTTAAAATAGAACCAAAATCGTCACATGGCTATTCTTGCATAATATAATTGAGTGCCCAGTTAAGCCACACGGGAGTAGGAAATGGCAAACATATGATTACAATTCTCAGTTATCACACAACACAAAATTAAAACTAAAAATGGAAAGCTATTTTAACAGCAAGGAATACCACACTATAGACAAATATAAAACAGCTAAAATTGCTACCAAAGTACAATATAATTGTCACAGACTATGACATCAATGGTACAAACCGATACAACAGTAATATAATGGAAGGTAACACAATAGAAAATGCTATGTTATAACAATGGGCTATTATTTAATAGGTTTAAATCAGTTGGGCATAAAAAATACACGTGTGGTGCATGCATGCATGCCATTACCACTCCAGACCTACTTATTTGATGATTCCAAACACAGACTGTGGCACTTCATTATAATGCATAACTAATAATGTCTATCATGCTTAGCTTTCATTTGTATGACATAAGCAGTTACCAAAGTACATAAACACTATTCTTGCTAATATGCATCACTGCATCAGAAAGCTCATCACTCATTCGACCTATGATTGAGTACAATGCCCCATTCGGAATGTATCTGACCCGACACCTGCAGCAGCTGGAAAGGCCCCAAAAGTTCCTCACCAAAAGGATAAAGGGTCTCAAAAATATGTCTTATGCTGCCCGACTGAAAGAACTCCAGCTCTATTCAGTCTCATACCGCTTGCTCAGAGGTGACCTGTGCCTGACATATAAGGCCATGTCAAACCCTGATTTGATGAATATGCTTCACCTCAAAAATCTAGATCCCTCAGAACCACAAGGGAGACTTGAACCTTGACACGGTTATTAATAGAACATGCTGGAGGGACAGATTCATCACCCAGAGACTCCCTATGCTGTGGAACAAAATCCCGGTACATGTGAGGCGGAGCACCTCACTGGCCTTGTTCAAGAGGAATCTTGACCAATGGATGGGGGATCACAGATATACCCCAGGGATTACTTCAGTGTCACTGCTTGACAGAGGCACAGCAAAATAATAGGCATAGTTTTATTCAAACTAAAGGGGTGGCGAAAGCCAAATAACTATGGGCTAGGCTTATAAATGCCCTTGGGCAGATAGCCTAGTATGAACCTATGAACCTATAAAGCTGTTGCATTGCACATGATTTATAAACTGACTTCACAGCATAGAATGAGTAATTTAAAACTAGCAATGAAAGGAATGGTGATGACCTCATGAAACAGCTCACTATATAACATTTATTTCTAGACCAAAAACTAGCAATAAAAAGAATGGCAATGACTTCTTGAAACCAAAAGCCCACTACACAACAGGTATTTGTAAACCACTGCCTTTTTAGAAGTTTCTACATCATTATGCAACTGCTGCAATTGTAACAGATAGGAAAGGAAAACTTAACATTTCTTTCCATTAAAGATTTTCTCCAACATTCATACACTGGCCAAACGTCTTAGAGCAAGAAATCTTGACAAAGCCGTAAAAAGAGGGACAAAGGCCGCCAAAAATAGGGCAATGTTTAAATATTGCTGTTACAAACTTAGAAATCTGATAAAGTAACAGGTTTTACATTAACATGAATTTTCCAAAGGATATGAATTCTGAAACTCAAATGTCTAGCATTTCCTAACTTCAGCCTTTAATGATTTACCAATAATTTGCCAAAGAAACAAAATTTGATGAAAAATGGACAAAAAAAGGGCACAAATCTGGATATTCTTTGGAAATTTATACACACCAGATACAGGCATATTACAAAATGGCAATAGTGTGATGCAGTCACTAAAGGCACTGTGGAATTGGTCTCCTTGTTACATTGCTACTTAATTTGGCCAGTTTAAACTATGCCCACCAAAACTCAGTCACACCTCTTCCACTTCAGTACAATTACACCACTGAGAATGCAAGCTGGCAATATTCAATGACAATGACAAGGGCTAGTAGTATTTCCTTACAAATAAATAGTTTTGCAACAAACCTGCATTTTACCTATACATGCAATACAGCAACCAACACAAAAATGCAATGTTGTGCATCCGTTCTGAACAGACTGCTTGGATTCAGCCTCTCTACATCTTTTTGCAAATTCAATCACTCCAGATGCGTTACACTTACAGCCAGAGACAAATAGTCTACATTCTCACCACCCTAACAAAGTGCTTAGCAACCTCCCCCTCCTCCTGGTTTATAGCAGCTTATACTTAGACCCAGAGAGAAATAAATGGTAAAAAAGCAGACATTCTCACAACACCAGATCAAATAATCCAGTACAATAGCTAGCAACCCCCCCCCCAGTTAACAGCAGCTTACACCAAGAGCCAGAGGCAAAAACGAATCCAGACATCCTCACGACCCTAACAGATCACAGAAAGTATACTGAGTAGCTATGCAATAAGTACATTTGTGACAATAAGAAATATCACAAATATGTATGGCTACATATTGCAACTGTATTTTTAATTAAAATTGTTGTAAATATGACAGTTACAGACTTTTTACTTCAGAAAATATGTGAATTGTCGTGCTTCTCCTACCAGTGGATTGTGATCTGACACTGTTTGTCCATGACTCTGTCCCGCCTTCTCTTGGCTGCATCTCACACTAAGTAGATATTCAGTCCCATGTGACTTGGTCAAGCAGTGGTGCACCAACCCGGTATGCTGCCACCAAACACGTTATCGGTACATTATTTTTAGAGCCCAGACAATCATTCCTGCAATTGCACCTGACTGTTGCATATGTCCTAGAAAACCTTGTCCGATTATAATTTGCCTTTTTCCTTGCAGTTTGCTATATTCACTTCTTTACCATGGGTGCCTTTATTTGTTGTCATCTGAGAACATTATAATGATTTGGCATAATCAGATCCTTCTATGTTCATGTTAAATGTTATAAGATTTCACTGCACATTTGCAGCTTTTCATAATGACTACTGGGAAGTGTTTGCACAAGTAGTCTATATAGCTCAGTAAATAGAGCAATTAACTTTGGTGCTGGAAAATCAGAAGACAGTGGGTTCTATTCCCATGCCAGATAATCAGATTAATTTTACTGACACTGCAGTGCACTGAAGCAAAACATATTTCATAAGCTGTACTTCTGAGTGTGCAGTCCTTCAGATGAATCATAAAACTGAAGCTCCATTTGCCTGAGTTAGTGGTAGGTTCAGGTGGATGTAAAAGGACCCACGGCACTTATTGAAAAAGTAGAAGGGAGGTTTCTGGTGCCCTAGCCAAATTTCCCCTGTCAGTAGGAATACTATTTTGGCTGTCCCACTGAAAGGAGGCTAATCACCTACTGGGACTAACTCAGTAAACAAAATGTAAATAAATGAAAAATAAAAAAAATTAATTTGGGCTGGTTGCAGTTTCCAGAGTCAAAGCTTGTTCTTTTCAGTGCAATTGGATTGTGTCTGTTATTTTGTGGTTTTTATATCTCACAACGGATAAGAATTCTGGAGTTGAAATTCTGTAATCCTTCTACCCTTGGTGGCTCCTTTGGTGTATCTGTTATTGTCTCACCTGGTCAAATCTTTCCCAAGAAACTTAAAATGCAGAGTTTAACAGCAAAAGACAATGCACAGATTTCTGATGATATTACTTTTTTTTCTAAACAAATGAGCATACATCTGTCTTTTTGGGCCATGAAGGACAAGATGAGTTGCCTGAAACAATATCTGTGAAACAGGATACTTGTAGAAATTAAATTGTGTTTTTATACTGTTTTGGATGGGTTCTATTAAATTTATGTATTGTACCATGTAAACAGGCAGACATGTACTGCAGTTGTTTGAATTAATATGACATCAATCGTACAATAAAGTAAAAAATGAAACATTTATGGTAGCAAAACACAGTGCTGGAAATATTCAGCTTATTCTTGCCTGCTTATACCAGATGACATCAAGGAAAACAGATCACTATGTGAATAATTCTAGGCATCAGAAGTGGCTGTGCATATCTATTAAAACCACAGATGCATGCATGGCCATCCTTTTTAGGCATCAGACTAGCCTTTGAATAACTTTCAGTACAGGCTTGCTTCATACGTTCATAGGTTTATACCAGGCTAACGACCGCTAGGGCCTTCATGTCATACAACACTTCTTATATAAAGCACTTTTCATCATGCAACCCCGCTAACTTTAAAACTAAAGTTGCCTATAAGACTTTAAATCTAATAGTGCTGGAACACTGTTTTGTCAGTAGGATTGTTTTAGTTCATTACTGTCCCAATGTTATCGACTGTAGCTGGAGCCTAGGGATAAGAATAAAGAGAATTTTAATATCCGCGCAGAGTATTATGAGCCATGTATGGCAGAGGCTGTATAGTACTTTCATGCTTGTGAAATAGGTCTTACTTCACTCAATGACTAGCAGTTTTGTAGCATTTATGTCCTTCATACCTTAGGCCTGCCTGAACTTACTGACCTCCATCTCATTACATTCTATGTACAAGGACATTTGAGCATGCAAGAAACAACATCCCTTGTTTTGCTTGTTTGTTTCTAGAGGGGATCTTTATATTTTTATTTAAGTTAGTTACATGCTGCAATCTGTATTTTCCATGTGCTCAGAAGCATCGTTAGTGTGACACAGTTTCTTGAATGTGTGGCAATTGCATGCATGAGAGAGCTGCCTGAATCGACTTACCTCAAAAGCCAAGCAAGAAAAGCAAACAAGGACACCCACAAAAAAAATGCAGAAAGCGCAGTTGGTAGCCCGCGTGGTGCAGAGGGAACTAGTCCGCCGATAATCCACACCGATGTCGTCCAGTCCACAGATCAGGAACACAGGAAGTAACGACAGCCAATGGCTACGTCCGCCTCTATCGTCAACAAAAAAAGGAATGAGAGGCGGGTGTAGGCTGCGTTATATTATAAACTGTGGATGGATTGGAGCAGTAGTCAGGGATGTGGGGGAGGGCGCAATGCTGCAAAGGGCGAGCGCAACTACAGATGAAAAGTGGAGAGAGAGAAGTTAATTTAACGAAATTGCGCCCTTTATAATGCCGGCCTTATGGCGCCCTAGGCGGTCGCCTAGTTCGCCTATGCCTTAAGGCCGGCCATGCATCCTGGGTTTGAGACCAAGATTTGCCTACAGGAATGGGCAATCAATAAAACAGATGCTCTGTTATAAAGATTTTATTGATGTTCCAAAAAATATACCAACTAAAATAGGAACATATAAGTGTCATAATTGCACTTATTGTATGGATATATATGAAACAATAGGATATTTTCAGCATCCCTTAACAAATGAAGAATTCACCTTTAAATGTAGGGCTGACTGTAATACAACAAAATTAGTTTATTTAGCAACGTGCACACAATGTAATGTATTTTATGTGGGAAAAACATGTAGGAAATTAAAGGATAGAATAATAGAGCACAAGTCTGAAATGAAAAGAAAAGTTGAATCAAATGGGTTGTAGAGGCATATAATGGACTTCCCAGATCACACTTTTAAATTTAGAGTTATTTGTGTGTTAACTCTAGGACCAAGGGTAGGTGATCTAGATAACTATCTACAAACAAGGGAATATGAATGGATAGTTCGTTTACAAGCAGATAAACCACCTGGTCTTAATAGTGCTGTTAGTATAAAACCAATTTTGATAAATAGGCAAAAACAATATCTTTGAATGTTTGTGGCTCTGTTACTTCCTATATGTTTATATATTGTTTACATTTTTATATTTTATACTGTATATGTAAATGTTTAGTATTTATAACAATTTTTTTAATGAATGTTTTCAATGAATGCTTATAAAAGTTAGATTTTAACTAATGTTTAGGATAGGTTCATTGTTCATGTTCCTTTAAGTATTTTGGCTGGCTTAATCATGTGATAGAATTAATCCTATATTTAAAAGTAATGAATGGATGTATTTTTTATATGCTGAGGAAGGGTGTAGACCTGAAAGCTTCATTAAATATTGACGTGTGGTGACTTTCGTGTGTTTTTTGGATTTTTTAAACCTACGATCTCCCATCCACTCATCAAGATTCCTCTTGAAGAGAGTCAATGTGGGACTCTGCTTAACCTGGACTGGGATTTTATTCCAGAGTGAAGGGAGCCTTTGGGTTATGAATCTGTCCCTCCAGCATGTCCTATATATTTCAGTGCTGAGGTTCAAGTCTCTCGAGCACGTAGTTTGATGGGATTTGGATTTTCTGAGGTGCAGCATGTCCATTAATTCCGGGTTGGACATGGCTTTATACGTCAGGCACAGATCGCCTCTGAGCAGGCGGTATGCCACTGAGTAGAGCTGGAGTTTCTTTAACCGGGCAGCATATGGCATCTGTTTGAGCCCTTTGATCCTCTTGATGAGGTACTTTTGGGGTCTTTCCAGTTGCTGCAGGTGTCTGGTAAGGTACATCCCAAAAGGGGCATTGTACTCAATTATGGGCCTGATGAGGGATGAGTAAAGAGGCACGATGACCTCCCTGATCTAGATGTGAATCCCTTCATGATTAGGTGGGCTATATAAAATGTTTTTCTAACCACTTTGGCCACTTGGTTGTCAAATGAGAGATTGCTATCAACTTGGGTCCCCAGGTCCCTAATGACTTCTTCTGTACTTAATGGATTACCACCTATGTGGTAATTTGTGGCACTTTGTTTTGCCAAAGGGATGACTATACACTTTTTGGCGTTTAGCTTGAGGCCATGGCTCTGGCACCAGTTGTCTGTTTCTATGAGGCCCTTTTGGAGGATGCTTGTGTCGGCTGGAGAGTTGATTATGGCGCCCAGTTTGCAGCCATCTGCGAACTTGGTCAGCCACAGTCCTTCCCTGTTGGCCTGTACTGCCGAGAAATATATACCGAACAAGAGAGGTCCCAGGACTGAGCCTTGTGGGATGCCACTTGTAACTGGTTTGGAGTCTGACATGGCTCCAGCAATTCTAACCATGTGGGTTCTGTCCTTGAGCCAGTTTGCAACCCATCTAGTGACATAGGGGTTTATATTTAAGTTGGTGAGCTTATCTATAATGCCTGAATGGGGTATGGTATCGAAGGCTTTTGCGAGGTCCAGGTAGGCTGTGTGGACTACCTTCCCCTCATCAATGGCCTTGGTGACTATTTCAAAGAAATTGACCAGGTTTAAGAGGCAGGATCTGCCCTTAACAAAGCCAAACTGGGTAGGATCCAGTCAAGGGAGCCCGCAGGATTTTTTGCAGGGGGGGTGCAAACCCAGAGCCCCACCCACATAGCTCACCCTGCCCCCTGCCAACACAGCCCCACCCATGTCCACACACCCCAAGCCCCACCCACACAGCCATTCCAATGTCCCATTACTTGGCTATTTCTCCCCATTTACTGTAGACACTGTTCAAATCTGTGTGCATACTGTGTTATGCTTTAGTTCTACAATGATTACAGGCAGTTGGATTTAATTTACAACTTTTATTTCAAACATTATAGCCCAAACACCGAGATATTTACTAAACCTAAACAAAGCAATAGTCTTACAATGAAAACAGACTTGGCATTAAAGCTTCTCTACTTTTGAAACTCACATTCAATGAAACGGCATTGAAACCCACATTCAAAGAAAATGCATCTGGCCAGTGGCAGGTTATTTACCTTTGAACTGTTTAAGCAATAGGCTCCTTGCACACCGTTAGGGCCATGCAAAAGTTATTTGATTTACCTGATTGTATTAATTATAATATATAATTGAATTATATCCCTTGTATTATACAGCAACACTTGTTTGAGTGTCTGCCAAGTAAAAGTAATCTGAATAATTCCACATTAAATATATCTGAAACTAATGAAGATGTTGTTGCTAGAAAACTGTATATTTCAGTGTTTCATCTACAAATTCAGTGCCTGCTGCCGTCAAAGAATAAATTGCCTATGTTAAATTAAAAAATAGTAAGCTGGTATATTGCAATAGAAAATGGATGACAAGCTGAAAAACAGGTTCATAGTTATTAGGCATCTCATCCAAAGGAGGACATCAGCATACAAATGTATATGCTGTAGGAATAGAACCTCAAGCCTTTACATTAAGATGCAAGTATTCTACTTGTGGTGCTACTAACATAGCTTTAAAACTTTATACCACAATAGAGATACCATTTGCTAAACAAAATGGTTGCACATTGTAAATAGACTTGGCATGAGCAGCAGTGAACTTCGCTTCCCTTAAAACTCACAGTTCCTTGAAAATGCACTTGAAAATTCCACCTGCTAACTCTAACTTGGGCATTTCACTTTCTCTCTCTCTTACAAAGATACCACACCCCTCAAGGCCTCACCCTTAGTGCAAGAAATCTTGACAAAGCCTAAAATAAATAGGGACAGATTATAAATATGGCTCTCAGAAACTTAGAAAATTGCAAGAGTAACAGGATTTGTGTTAGTATGCATTTTTCTAAATGACATGACATCTAAAACTGAAATGTCTCATTATTTAGCAACTTCAATTCTTTTTAAGAGGAATATGGGGCAAAAATCTGGACAGCTGAGGGGTATGCTACCTCCCTCTTATACACACACACCAAATAATTCTGGTCAGACTTGAATTAGTTCTGGGAAGGTTGCACTGAACGGCACCGTGCTTGATCTGAAGTGGGTGAAATCCTGGTAGCTAGTGATTGCAGCTCAGCAATGTGGAGCATTAAAGCATTTTTAGCAGAGCATTGTTGTATCACTACCTATTGTGTTTGCACATAAGCTGTAGTTATTTCAAACATTTGCCTTTTTTTGATTACTACAGAGTACATTTACCCACCAGAGCTATTGTGTTTTGACTTCATTGTGGAGCTAGTTGTTGCAGGGCTTGGCTTTTAAGTAATGTAGCAATGCTTATTTACCATATACCATTAAAGCCACCCAACTACAAGTGTACTAACACACAGACACTGCTATAAGACACTGGTCTCCAATAAAATGTAATGAACTTCTGAAAACACTGTAATCCTGTCCTTTTATTACAAATACTGTCATATGCATTTCAATACCTAAATACCTAAAGCTTATACATTATCTAGTTATGTAAATATTCTCTGCATGGCAACAACAAAAAGGCTTTCAATGCTGGTAATTCTTTAACAGTATGCTTACTAAAGCTTACTTGCATCTTACAACGTCCGACAAGCTTACTAAAGCTTACTTGCATCTTACAATCTCCGACAAGCTTACCTGATGTTCATTAAACCATGGCTACTTAAACAGAGCAACAGGACACTGTGATAGCATGCAGTTCCTGAATAATAAGAAGCATAAATCAACAGTATAAAAATCTGATAGAAAACCAGAACATTTTGCAAAATCAAGGACAGATGAAAAGCCACGGTCGTATTTGTGATCTGCCTTGCATGGGGGAATACTCTGCACACTTACTGCATAACTGCTTCTTGCCTTCCTTGGACACATCCCGAGCCACTACAATGGGGGCTGGGGTGCAATAAGTATGTCATAATTTGAAATGTCTCTGGCTGACAGCGATGGCTGACACTTCTACCTCTCAACTTCAGAGCAAGAAATCTGGACAAAACCATACATAGAACTAGAAGTGGGACACAGGCCCAAAAATAAGGCCAATTTTTAAATATTGCTCTTATTAACTTAATAGAACAGGTAGATCTTGCATTAGTACAAATTTTCTGAAGGGTATAAAATCTGAAACTCAAATGTCTGCCATTATTTTCTAACTTCAATCTTTAATGACTTGCCACTAATTTACCAGAAACCACAATTTTATGAAAAACAGACCAAAAATACCTGTCAAAAAAGGGACACCTTTTTAATATTAACAGTTAACTTGAAGCAGCTAACAAAATAAGAGCATCCACATGCATTTCTGAAATAAAGGTAATCTATAACTGATTATTACAGTTATAATTGTAAACCCTCCACATTTTCTTCCAAAATTGCCATTTTGGAGGAGGGATTATTAGGGGAGAGCAACATTTTGAGCCAGAATTGGGGACAATTGAGATGTTTGGATATTCCTAATCTATAAAGTGATTTGCACGTACCTCTCAACCTCTTAATGCAGGAAATCTGAACAAGGCCAAATATATTGGGGAACATACAAACACTACTAAAAATTGCTCTTGTATAAACTTAGACAGTCTTGCATTAGCATGCATTTTTCTGAAGGTTATGACATCTGAAACTCAGTGTCTGTCATTTAATGGCTTCATTCCTAAATGATTTGCTAGAAAACCACAAATTTTATGAGGAAGAAACCAAAATAAGCAGGAAATATCTATTAATTCTGCAAAGATATGGACAACTGAGAGGTATAGTTCAACCGGGGCTGTCTGAGTTTGATACCCCCCCCTCACAAAATCATGGTCAAATGGAGCCTCCCCCCCGCAGCCATTCCAATGTCCCATTCCTTGGTTATTTTGCCCCATTTACCATAAACACTAATGTGCATACTGCTTTACTTCTGCGATGATTTAGGATTTCATTTGAAAGTTTTATTTTGCATTTTACAGCACAAACCCTAATACATATCTGTTAAAACAATGCAGTCTCAATGAAAATAGACTAACATTAAAACTTCTCTGCCCTTGAAACTCACATGCATTGAAACAGCACTGAAACCCACTTTCAGAGAAAATACATTTTGCCAATTGCAAATATTAACTCTGGGCTGTCTTCAAAATCATAGGCCCCACGAACATAACATACACATGCTCTTTGATACACCTTCCTGACTGTATTACATTATATTCCTTGTACAATACAGTACAGTTGTTAAAGGGCATTTTAAATTTATTGTTTTGAAAAATTTTCCAGTAAACAAAGAAACAAAAAGCATCCACCAATGACAAAATTGCCCAATTCAGAACATTTCCATCATAAAAAGTCTACTCAAGTCCACCAGTATCAGTAAAAAATATACACAATCTCTGTAGTAAAATCCACATTGAAGAGATTTGTAACGAATAGAGGTTGCTGCTAGCAAACACTTTATATGTCATTGTTTAGTCTACAAATAAAGTGCCTGTTACCCTTGAAGAATAAATTGCCTTTGTTGCATGCAGTAAAAAAATGAAAAGCTAGTAATACCGCAATAGAGAATGGATAGCAAACTGTTAACAGGTTCATAGTTACTAGGTATCTTTGCCAAAAGGACTGCAGCATCCATCCCCTTTACAACACAATACAGCATCAGCAAAGCATTTACCTACTGTGGGAGTAGAACCCACAGCCTTCAGCATCTAAAGCAAGTACACTATCTGTTGTGTTATTAACAATGCAAGCAGACTAAACATAAGCAGCACTAAACTTTTGCTCCCCTGCAGCTCTCAGCTCCTTGTAAAATCTACTAGACACTCAGCTGTATCTCTGAACTTTGCAGCACAAGAAATCTGGAAAAAGCCGAAATTTATTGGGGGGGGGGCCAAAAGGCCAAAAACCAGGGACACATTTTAAACATTGCTTGTATAATGTTTGAAAGTTGCTAGAATAAAATGCTGCGTTACCACCATACATTTCACTGCCACGCCTTGAACCCAGGGACCCGTGCAAAACAGTCAAAGCAACATACCACTACAAATCAGCTGTTTTGTGAAAGAGGAAGACTGAAACTTTACCATTTAGTGAATTCAGTTCTCACCATAGCACAGCTGTCAACCTCTTAGCACAAAAGACCTGAACAAAGCCAATAATGGGTGACTACAACCACCAAACATTCAGTGAATTCAGTTCTCACCATAGCTCTCAACCTCTTAGCAAATAACACCGGACAAAGCCAGTAATGAGAGAATATAGCCCCCAAACATTTTCAGTGAAATCAGTTCTTACCATAGCTCTCAACATTAGCAAAAAACCTGGATGAAGCCAATAAATACCTGAACAAAGCCAATACTGGGTTAATACAGCCCCCAAACATATTCAGTGAATTCAATTCTTACCATAACTCTCAACCCTAGCACAAAACCTGGATGAAGCCAATAATGGGGGGAATACAGTCCCAAACACAGGGATACATTTCAAATATCCATCTTGTACACTTAGAAAATTGCTAGAATAAAAGCTTGCTTTTGTTACCATACACTTTCTGACTTTCTGAAGAATATGAAGTGCGATATTGAAATGTGTCCATTTTTTTAACATTTAATTACCCAACCATAGATAGGAAAAATTACTCATGCCAGAACACAAATGCCCAGAGATTCCTCGATTTTATCAATGCAAATGCTTTGGAACAGCTAGTCAATACCCCAACAAGCGGTGATACTATCTTGGACTTGGTATTAACCAACATGAGTAACCACTGCAGCACCCCTACAGTATTATCCTCCTGGCAAGATCCAACCATAAAGCAGTCACTTTCGAAGTCACCATCTCCCTGACCCCTCTAGCTAGGGTCAAACAAAAACTTCTCCAAAGCTGATTACAATCTCCTGAGGAATGTATAAACAGTTTCACAGCCTCCTTCACCTCTGTAGTAACTGGCACAGATATCCAAATTTATACCAAAGTACTATACAAGCATTTATATAGACACATGGAATCAGGAATACCCAACAGGACAAAATCATCCACCAAGGAAGAGTAAACCTCTGGTGGACATCTGCAATAGTATATAACAAAAGAAAAAATTGCAGTCTAGGACCAAGAAGGAGCAGGTGCCCAATTGGAAGCAATCTCTCCTTAGCCTGAACAAGCAAATAAGAGCACTAGTGAAATCCTGTAAAGCCAACTTAGACTCCAAATTGGCCACATCTACTAGAGACAATCATAAGGTCTTCTTCACATATGTCTGCAATCTCAAAGGAAGCACCCAGATCTGTTCATAACTGGTGGTCAAGGACACCACATACACAAATGCTGTAGATATAGCCAACCTACTGGCTGACAGATTCAGCAAAACTTCACCCTCTGTCCACCCATCAGTAAATCAGGACATCCTCAGTACCTGCCCCCCCCTTTCTCTGGGAACATGTCCTCACTGCCCTCTCAAAGGCAAAAAAATACAGCCTCCATGGGACCTGAAAACATCCCCGGCTGCATCCTACATGAATTCAGGCATGAACTTACAGCACCATTAGGCACCCTATTCAACCAAAGCCTGAGTACGGGCTTTATCCCAGCTGAGTGGAGGACTGCCACTGTCATCCCTTTACACAAAGGTGGAGTGTCCACCGATCCAGGAAATTATAGCCCCAACAGCCTAACTAGCCTGATCTGCAAACCATGGAATGGATTATTATGGACATCATTAACAGGGACATTGCCAACACTCGACCCCACACAGTTTGGCATTGTCAAGGGGAGGTCATGTCTGTTAAACCTGGTTGACTTTGAGACAGTCACCAAAGCATTGGACAAGAGGAAGATGGTGGACACCACCTACCTTGACCTGGCCAAAGCCTTAGGTCATAGGTGTTTACTATGCTAACGACTACAAGGGCCTTTTTAAACCTAGCCATGCATCCCAAATCTTTGACAAGTTCTGACACCCTTGATTAGTGTAAGCATGGGTCTGGGAGATGAACCATTTACAGGTTACCTGTTTGCATTAGAGACATAGGTGCTAAACCAGGGATGAATTACTGGTTTCCCATCCAATTGTCCAAGTTACACTTGAATTGGATTAGAGAGGACCTCTGCTTCAAATGGATGGGGAGCCTGTTCCATAGACTGTGTAGTCTCTGGGATACATACCTATCTCTATAGCAGGTCCTATTTATATCACAGGCAAAGTTTAAGTCTGTAGAATGGGTAATTCTGGTACTGTTTCTTTTGTGGCTATGCAGGAGGTCTATCAAAGTGAGGCCTGACAATGCCCTGTATGCCAGGCATAAATTGCCCCTCAAAACCTATAGGAGACAGAATACAGGGATAGAGCCTTGAGACGACCTGCATAGGACATATTACTTACACCATGTATTCTTTTAGTGAGGAACCTCTGTGGACTTTTCAGTTATTGGATATGCCTGATATATAGTTATTGGATATGCCTGGTTAGGTATATACCAAAGGGGGCATTGTACTCAATGATAGGTCTGATGGAACAATGACTTCCTTGGACTTAGATGCCATACCTTTGTTTATAAGTTGTGCAACATATAAGGATTTCCTCAACACGGCAGACACATAATGATCAAAGGCTAGATTACTACCTGTGTGTGTCCCCATGTCCCTGACTACTGGGTCAACTCTAAGGGGTGTGTTGTCAATAAGATAGTATCAGGTATGGATGACTTCCCAAAGCAACTACAATCCTTGGGACTATGAATATGAACCTGTATTTTCCAAGCATCCAAATATAAATCTGGCTTCTTGTGACTAATGTTGTAAAAATCAGAATTCTTATAACAAGAGCTGTGTATAGTTCAACAGCATTATTTAAAACCTTCAAATAATTCACAAGAGGACATCACTAATATTAAACGGACATACAACATTATTCATGCAGACAAATTTAACTTGTATAAAAAACGACTTTGCAAACCTGAAAAAAAACTAAATAAAAACTGTACAAACAAACATTTTGGGTTATGCCAAATGGTTGCCAGACATCCACACTGTCACTTTACAAAGTAATAACACAGTACCACACAAACTAACCAACATAATCCCTGAACTCCAGTTTTAAATTTCTGGTAAAGAAACAAAAACCTTGTTAGTAAAGAGGAAAAAGCAACACAACTTAAACATTGTTTTTACAAACCAAACAAACACAACCTTATTTTATTCCTTTTTTGCTGTATGCATTTTATTGCAAAACAGATCAGCCAGCACTTGCACGCAATAACACAACCATACACATGGAGTCATAAAAATCAGTCAGTTTGGACCACAATCCTAATAGTGCATAATAATGAACACTTCAGTCTATTAGTAAGGAGTATGTTCCCTGGTAATTGTTATTAACCAAACTAACTTATTTCTGCAACCTTCCTACCTTTGTGGAATCCCTCTCTGCTCCTGAAACAGCTTGCTTGCTCCGATTTTAATGGCAAGACCCTCTTCGTGGACACAACACGGCATCTCTGCTGGCGCCCATCTAGAATTCAAATTTCACGCGCGAATGCGGAAGATAAAGACGTAAACCGTATGGAAAAGATGAAAACGGGTCGCAAGCACCTCCATTTGTACGACCGGACGCAAAGGGAGTTCTTAAAGAAGAACGCCCTTAATTTACTTCTAATAAAAAAAAAAAAATTACTCTCCTGGCCAGCCGATTCCAGGGGGGTGCAAGTGCACCCCCTTGCACCTGCCTGTGGGTGCCCTTAGATCCAGTGTCTGTAGGTCCCCAATATCTTTATTTATGAGGTCCATGATGATCCTTTCCATAGCTTTGCAGACCAAGCTAGTCAGGCTTATGGGGTGATAGTTTCCAGGATCCGTTGAGGTACCACCTTTGTGGAGAGGGACCACTGTTGCTGTACACAACTCTTTGGGTAAATATCCTGTAGTAAGGCTAAGATTGAACAGTAGTTTTATATTTGGGTTTAGCTCTTCTTGGAGTTCATGTAGGACGCAACCCGGGACACCATCTGGTCCCATTGATGCTGTGTTTTTTGTTTTGGAGAGGGCGGCTTTTACCTGAGCATCTGAGATGTCAGGGGGGCAGCACTCTGTTGGGATAGATATTTGCCCTTTTGGTGGGGATGGGGGGGAGAAGTTTGCACTGAACCTGTCAGCTAGGATGTTGGCAATGTCTGTGGGCTTGGTGTATTTTTTGTCATTTTGGACTAATTCTGAGTATATCTGGGAATTCCCACCCAGGTTCCTAACATAACTAAAGAAAGCCTTGTGATTATCTTTAGTGTCCTGTGCAATTTTTCTCTCGAAGCTGGCCTTAGACGATTTTATGAGTGCCAGTAGTTTTTTGCTAATACTGATCAGAGATGCCTTCCCTTTTTGGGATTTTGCTCTATCATGTAGTAGCTTCCTCCTTCTATTGTATAGTTTGTTTATGGCTGGGGTCCACCAGACAGGACGTCTGCCTTTGGAGGATTGGGTCTTGGTTTTATTTGGGATTGCATGATCCATGTATTCCTGAAGGTGTTCATAGAATGCGTTTATAAAGGATTCTGCGGTCTGGGCCGTATTTTCCACAGGCCTGGGGGCTTTGAAGGATTCTGCCTCAGTTTTGAGGTGTGTGAAATTTGCTTTAGAGAAGTTTTTCACTGTGGTTTTCTGGGCAGGGGGTGGGGTCGGGATGTGAATATCCAGTGAGATTAGTTTATGGTCTGATCTTACCAGTGAGGGATACACTTCTGGTCTGGAGCATAGTGTCCCCATGTTGGTGATGATCAGGTCCAGTATGTTTTCCCCTCTTGTGGGAGTGGAAACAAGTTGTTCCATAGCATTTGAGTTTATAAATTCTAGGAACCTTTGGGCTAGGGTGTTGGAGCTAGAGTAATGCTCCCAGTCTATGTTTGGGTAGTTGAAGTCGCCCAGTATAATGGTGTTTGGAGAGAACTTCATATTTTCCAGTATTCTCAGGAAGGCCGAGTGGGGTTCCTGTGTTTGAGAGGGTGGTCTGTAGCAGGCTATAAACTGGAAGGCAGTTTTACCCACTGTTAGTTGCACATGGATAGTCTCTGATGCTTTGTGCTGTGCCACCAAGCTGGAGGTGTGGGTATCTTTGACGAATATTGATACTCCCCCTCCTTTTGTGGTTCGGTCCAAGTTTTGGGGCCGAAAAGCATGGTATGAGGTATAACCTGGTAGTGCTGGGGTGCTCTCGGGAGCCTTGAAACAGGTTTCTGTTACTGCACAGATATCGATGTTCTCCATGCTAAGGAGAGTTTCGAGTGCATGCATCTTGAGGTTTAGACTTCTGGAGTTGAGTAGCATTACTCTTAGTTTCTTATCCCTTGTGATACCTATGGAGGTGGGTTTGTCTTTTGAGCCTTGCCTAAAAAAGGCACTATGGGGTAGCAAGAGCCTTTGCCAATATCCGAAAGCCCAGGGGTGACAGGTGCAAGCCGTCCCTAGCGAAGGATCGTGGCTTGTCGAGCATGTCATCCCAGGCTGACAGGCATTGGATCCCCTTTGAATGACACCAATACTTAAGCCAATTGTTGAAATTGATCATCTTGTCTTCATATTGTGGCATCATTCTTGGTGAGGGTAAGATGCTACTCAAGGTCAGGGTCATACCGGCCTGGGCCACATGCTCAGACAGCTCCTCTATGTCTCTTTTCATGTAGTCCAGGGAGGTACGTCTCAGGTCATTCACACCAGCATGGACAATGACTGAGTCATATTTGTACTTGCCTTGGAGTGACCTGAGTGCTTGTGTTATGTGGCGGATCCTAGGGCCTGACAGGCAGCTCAACGTGACCTTCTCCATGTTCAGCCTGGTGAGCGGGACGTCAGTGTGCCTGATGATAGAGTCACCTATTACAAGTGTATCAGGTGTGTTGTTTAGCCTTAAGGGCTGTGACTGTTCAGCACACTGGCTTTGTGAGCTATGTGTTGCACGTGTTTTGTTTTGGGGTAGCAGTTACTTGGGTGTCTGCTTTGGAGGTCTCTGCTGCTTAGGCAGATTTTTATTTAGAGCCTCCGAGTATGTTTTTGTGTGTTTATGTGTTTGGTTTGTTGTTGTGGTAGGTCTATGTGAGACTGGAATTGTAGTGAGTGTGGTTTCCTTCTCCCCCTGACTGGTTACGCCAGTACTGAGTTGAGAGAGCTTAGCCTCCAGTTTGGCTATATTGTTGCATCTCTCACATGTGTTGGAATTTGTTGGGAGGAGGAGAGGGTTGTCTGTGTACATGAGGCAGTTGTAACATTGCCTCAAGATTCCCAGATTCACCAGCTGGACCGGAGAGGAGATTGACAACTGACCTTTGGACATGCTAGAATAGTATTGGGAATTCCTTTTTAATTGAAAAAAGGGCCAATGGGGAACAAGGTACTCAAGGGGAGTTTGTGAGGGTGTAGTGCTTTTAATTTTTTAGAGCTGACTTATATAATTGCTTTAGTGAGCAAGTGCCAGGTAACTTAAATGCAATGTGTTACAGGTAACTTAAATGCAAAAATGACAAACAGTAACTTTCTTTCAAGTGAAACAAGGAAATAAGTACAGTAAGCGATGCAGATATCACTAGGGATCCACAGAAGTGCTAAAAGGCCACATTTTAGGTGGAATTAGCATTTCAGGGAAATAAACAAACAACAAGCATACAAACAAAGCTAGATTCAGCAGGCCTGGATCTAGTCTATGCTACAACAAACAAGGTGTACCAATTTCAGTAAGAAACAGTTAGAATATGCAGGCACTATAAGCCTTTAACCAGAAATTCCCAGCTCAGAAGGGCAGAGTCCAGCCTCTCCTCCCACAAGAGTGCAGACCGCGATCCTTCTTTATGTAAAATAACTGGCCTGAAGCTCAAGTGCTTAAACCAGAACTAATACACTTTTAGAATAACAGACACTGAGCCCTCAATCAGCAGTTCCCAACTTAGAAGGATGTAAGCTACCTGTCCTGCCATCACAGTGCAGGCCACAAACCTTCCTAATGTAAAACAACTGGTCTGAAGCCCAAGTGCTTAATCCAAAAGACTTAGAAATGATAGCTACACTTTAATCAAGTTACTACCAAGCAGTAATAAATACAACTGAATACTTTAAAGAATGCCTGGATTAGTGCTCAAGTTATACAAACGAAGCTAGATTCAGCAGGCCTGGATCTAGTCTATGCTACAGCAAACAAGGTGTACCAATTTCAGTAAGAAGCAGTTCAAATATGCAGGCACTATAAGCCTTTAACCAGAAATTCCCAGCTCAGAAGGACAGAGTCCAGCCTCTCCTCCCACAAGAGTGCAGAACACGAACCCTCTTAATGTAAAATAACTGGCCTCAAGCCCAAGTGCTTAAACCAGAATTAATATACTTTTAGAATAACAGACACTGAGCCCTCAATCAGCAGTTCCCAACTTAGGAGGATGTAAGCTACCTGTTCTGCCACTACAGTGCAGACCACAAACCTTCTTAATGTAAAACTGGTCTGAAGCCCAAGTGCTTAAACTAAAAGGCTTAGAATGAGTTACACCAAGCAGTAATAAATACAACTGAGTACTTTTAAGATGACGCAAAAGCAAAATAAAGTAGGAAAAAACACAAATACAGTAAAAGCAGATAATTTATTTATTTATTTTTTTTGTGGAAAGAGAGAAAGGTTAGCAGAAACTAAGCTGATTGGCCTTCTCAAATGCTCTCCCTGTACTGGGTAGAATGAGGTAATGACACTAGACTGGGAGGAGGGTCCCAGATCAAATTTACACTAGGGGCGGGTAACTGCAAAGCCACCAACTAACACTATACCAACAGGGAGGGAGGGTGAGAAGCAAACTGCAGAAATGTTACTCACAGCTGAAAAGCAGCAGTGAGCCTTTAAATTAAAGTTTTAAACAGGTAAAGGAGCCACTAGAATAAAGAGTTTAACTGCAACAAGTTATCATAAACAAACAACCCAACAGATGCTTAATAAGAGTGGACAATTTCCAGTTAATACCTCACACACAGTGAAACTAGCTAGAAAAAATACACAGTACACAAAGAGCTATAAATAACAAAGAAATAAAGAACAAAATAAACAAAAAAACAGGATACTTAATGTTATATATTATAGCTCCGAGTTTGCTGAGTGTCCTTCCTTCGATTAGCTCAGTGTAAAATGGCAGAACACTCACAACTGAGCTTCTTAGGTAACAGAAAGATGAAACCTGAGACAGCTTTTAAGAAAGAAATCTCAAAAGAACCATTGAGGTGCTTAGTCTAAGCTGTAGTCCAGGAGACCTCAGTCAGCCAATGACCTCAAACAATTCTCTCTCACTGAAATGCCTGATGGCTTTGGCTAAAACAAGATGTCCCTGAATTATGTGCTCAGACACACAGCCTCCACAAACACTAGGCCCAAATACAAGCCTGAATATGGAAATGCTACAAATATCCCCACTACTTAGAACAAACTGCAGAAATGTTACTCACAGCTGAAAAGCAGCAGTGAGCCTTTAAATGAAAGTTTTAAACAGCTAAAGGAGCCACTAGAAAAAGAGTTTAACTGCAACAAGTTATCATAAACAAACAACCCAACAGATGCTTAATAAGAGTGGACAATTTCCAGTTAATACCTCACACACAGTGAAACTAGCTAGAAAAAATACACAGTACACAAAGTGCTATAAATAACAAAGAAATAAAGAACAAAATAAACAAAAAACAGGATACTTAATGTTATATCAAAAAGCAGGTGAGGGTATTCTTGGGGACAGCAGGGTTCTACAGAAAGTTTGTTCCCAATTATAGTAACATAGCTGTTCCTCTCACAGACCTGACAAGGAAGAAGAGGCCAGATAAGGTAGCGTGGACCCCAGCATGTGAGCAGACATTTCAAAAGCTTAAGAAAGCTTTGGGAGGACCCCCTGTGTTAGCCAGTCCAGACTACAGCAAAGACTTTGCTGTGCAGGTGGATGCTTCAAACTATGGGGTGGGGACTGTACTTAGCCAGAGAAGAGTCCCAGTGGTTTATCTCAGTCATAGGCTCCAACCCAGGGAGGAATGCTGTGCAGTGGTAGAAAAGGAATGTCTAGCCATAGTGTGGGCACCACAAAAACTTCAGCCTTATCTGTATGGAAGAAAATTCACTGTGATGACAGATCACAACCCCCTAACATGGTTAACCAGAGCCAGTCAGCAAAATGCCAGGTTGCTAAGATGGAGTCTGGGGTTGCAATCATATGTTATGTCAGTGCAGCACTGCAGTGGGAGTAGTAATGCCAATGCAGATGGGCTCCCAAGACAGGGAATGGGGTGAGGTACACCCAGATAGACCTGACACTCTCAAGCAATGTTTCTCAAGGTGCACTTGAAAAACTTGCTTGAGTTCCCTGGGGGGAAAGAGATGCAATGATTGGGGAGAGATGGG
>NC_056747.1:1269093955-1269103955 GCF_019279795.1 Protopterus annectens
TTAAATAAAATAAATAAAAAAGACAACAAAAATGGAGCAACAGAGACTTTCTTTTTTCTGTTGCTTCCTTTTCAAAGCATTGATGTACTGGGTTTGCGTGGGAACGCAAGTCCCATACTCATGTGCAGTACATCAAAACAAGGCAGCAGGATAACACCAGCCATGGAAGAACAGTACGGTGCTGTTATATAAAGACACTATTTAAGGAAAGCAAGTATATTTTTCTTAAATAATGTCATTGTATAATAGCAATAACTGACTCCGTGGTTGTGGTATATTGAAATTTATCCATGGTTGGCTTTATTTAATCATTCAGGCATTGCCCACATGATTAAACCACACCAACCATGAGTAAATCTTCAATATATCACACCACGTCATCTGTTATTGCTTAAGTAAGCCACTTTCTACAAATGTTCAGGTTGAAAACAGAAGTTTTGTTTTTTCTCCTCAATTTATAGTTTGGGGTGTCATATTGGGAAAGCAGCACTGAGTGTTAGAAAAGTGAAATACAACTTTGTGCATTGGTCTCATTATATTTGAACTATTGAGATGTTTTTCACCTGAAACTCTGTGAATGTAACCAAAGTTGCCTGCAGGTGATATAGAATGATGTTACACAAATGCTTACCGCATTTAATACTTTTATAATATGCAGTAGCTTTGCATCATCAGAAATGGCTGCTCGTGACATTTAAGTCTCAGTTTAAAGTACTGATTCTGATGTGTTGAGCCTTGAATAAGATGGGCATCTCTTGCACAAAGGAATTGCTGGTACCCTGCCAGCCATCTTAACTGCTCCTCTCATCTGGTATGGAACTGTTTGCAGATACTGTCTGGAGCATTCAGAACCATTTTTTCTCATGCTTCTTAGCTGCAGAATTCACTGACCTACTGGCTGTAGGCAAGGCTTTACTTCAAGCTCTTTAAGAGCTTCCTAAAAATGTTTCTATTTCAAAGAGCGCTTCTATAATTACTTTTTAGCTGTTTTTGACTATCTATCTTTATATATATGGATCTACTTTAGTCGATCGAACGTTTACAAGTTCGAACCACATATGGCCGAGACCATATGTTCGAACTCATAAATGTTTGAACACTGAAGTAGAAACACAAAAAACAATAAAACACAAAACTAAACAATCTATAGTAGGGGGGCTATGCCCCCTGCACCCCCTTACTTAAATATACCAACTCCGAGATTGCACTACATTGCAGAAATGGGAAATCTTCCCTTTCTGCTCTGTATGGAGATCTCCATTCAGTCTGATTGGACTTTTACAAGTTCAAACATATGGTCTCGGCCATATGTGGTTCGAACTTGTAAACGTTCGATTGACTGAAGGCGACCCAGATGGTCCATGTCCCATGACTGAAAATTCAAAATACTGAAATTAATTTGACTGACTCAACAATCTCAAATGTTCAAAATAATGAAAACTCATGTGACTGTCTTTTAGAATACTGAAAGTTACAATGCTGAATTGCAAAATACCAAATAGAAGTGTGTACAGTACTTCAAGGTAAGTAATGAGTATATGCCCTTTTCCCCAATGTAGTGCGATCCTGGAGTTAGTATATATAGTTTGGGGATGTGGGGAGTGTAGCCCTGCACCTTGTTAGGTTTTATATCATCCAGTGTCTGCTAATAAAGTAAGTAAATAGTTTTTAATTTTGGAAAGAGTTAGTCATTGGTGCTGTGAGTGTGCATTATTTTCTTTTATAGTTTTTGTAAGATTATGCTCAACAAGGTTTTAAGGTTGAAAGTAATTCTGCTTGAAATATGCAATGTAAATAAGGTATAAAATGTACAAATAGAGTTAACAGCTGAGCTTAAGAGAACGTTGGAAAAGGGCAGGAAAGTTTGAAGTCAGCATTTGTACAAGAACAGACGTTCTCATACAAAGAGAAAAATGTGACATTGTTATCAAGTCAGCATATGCAACAGGATGAGCCATTCTCCAAAATAGAATACCAAGAGCAAATCTATATGATTGTGCATGACTAGAACAGTATATAAGATCTGTATTAATTCAATTATGTTAGAGATATCTGTGTAGGGACACATTTGTTCCTTGGTAAATGTTATATCTCTCACATCATCCATGTTAAAGAAGTAAAGTAGAACAGTACCTGAAGCTGCAATGTTAGTCCATGTGGTTTGTTATAAAAAGATATTTGTTACTGCTCTGAGTTTGGGGCTGCAAAGTATATTCTTTCATCTGTTTATATTCTGCACATTTCTGTATGCAACAGACTGTGAATGCAACTATAACCAGACTTTGATTTCAGCAAAACCCAGTCAGCAAGACCTAGTGTCTTAAGAAGACTTTGGATCCATCATAGTAAGCATCACAGTAACAGCACCCGGGTTTAGAACCATAAAATTAATTTTTCAATGGCAAGCCCACCTGCATTCGAACACAGAGGGAAGGGTAAGCCCTGCAGAGGGTCACTTCAGTCAATTTGCAGTAACTAACATTTGTACATATGTGTAAATCCTAAACAGAAGTATTCCAGTTTATGCAGCTTGCAGTAGTAAAGTTTTTCAGACGTCTGAATCCAGATTGAGCCTCAGTGCAGGAAAGTCACAGTGCCATTAATTCTTCAAGAAAAGGTGGACATCTACTTTCATAGCATCTCACTGCATGTTGTGTTTCCCTAGCTTCTTGACTGACTCTGAAAATTTTCCAGCCATCAGCAACAACAGCCTAATCACCTGTTTTTTTGCTAACTGGTAAGACTTTTTTCTATGTCACATTTTTAGTATGGATGCTATTAGACATAATTTGTGCAGGAGTAAACCAAACTTTAGTAAATTGCAATGTTGGTATACACAGATCATTAGTAAATGCAGAACCTTATTAGGGCAGGTTGATAGTAAGGCATTATGCAAATGTATTACAATATTTGACTGGTATCTCAAAGAAAACCATGTGAGGTATGACAAATGTTTATTGTGTGATTCGACAAAAACTGCATTCTGTGTACAATGTCTTAAAAACGTATTGCATGATATTGCTAAAAAGATAGACTGTGAAGACAGACCGTTTCATGATAAAAAATTAACTAAGGGTAAAGTGTTTCCATTATATTCAGATGTTGAACAGTTATGCTATGTCACCACATGTAAAATGTTTATTTCAGAGTTACAACAGGAGTCAAATCAGTTACTGACAGGACCTCTAGTATATTTTGTTACAAAAGAATGTAATAAACTTGTAAGAGACAGACACAATGAGTTCAGGAAGTTTAGACAAGTTATACAAACATTTTTTCAAAAGTGCATAGGAGTTTTAAATTCAGCAGATCAGGTTACTAAAGAATGTCAGAAAGACCATGCAACATTACAGGAAACTCTTCAACAGCAGTTACAAGATAAAGGAAATAAATTAGCTGAACTGACAGAGACTGACTTCCTCCATACATTGGGAAAGAGCAGGAAACTACAGCTAATCTGTACAAAAGAGATATATTTTATAATATGTTTGTGCTTTGAAAATGGTTAAGCATACATGGTAGGCTGGTAAAATACAAATCATTCTCAAATGTTTAAAACTTCCATTCAATTAAAGCAAGATATTTATCAGTACTACAGTAACACAGAGCATATGACTGCCATTCTCATAGCATAGTCAAAAGGTAAACAAAACAGATCTAGTGCATAAAATTAAATAAAAATAGTTAATAACAGTAAAGATTTAAAGTCACAAGACTGACATGCATGTATTTTCTTTTCATCTGAAGTACATCTGTTACAATGCACAATAATAACAGGCAGACAACAGCTAATATAAATAATGTAAATATAAACATGTGTTAGTTAACCTAATATCTATTTTTTTTTACATTTGTTATAATTGTATAGTAACACCACACTAGACAGTTAAAGTTCTGAATTTTAAAAATAAATAAAATCATAGATGGTATTAGTCAAGCAGTCTTTGTAAAATGAATGGCAGAGCAATTAAATAAATAAAAAATATTAAAAAAATATGTAAGCTAATTGTAAAATAATGCTAGTTATGTAGTATAAAGGCATAGTTATGCAAATCACAAATATAATACTAAGTGTTTTATAACTGCATTTTACTATTAAATTGCAAGTGTATTAACAGATAATTAAAAGAAAAAATGCTAAAAGAGTTAGCTATAGCTACAGAATCTGAAATGTGAGCATAGACCTTCCTAGACTGGATGAATAGTTACAGGAAATGTTGGAAAGATAAGATAAAAAAACAAGACTGATTGCCAGACAAGTGGCTTGAGTTTTCCTAAAAACGTATTCTTATTAAAACATAGTTGTTAAATGTTCACATGCAACACTATTTGGTAATTATAATAAAACATCACAGTTGTGCATATATGTCACTGATAATCTGTTTGTAGATAAATGTTAAAAAGAAAAACTCAGTTACATCAAGTATAGCCAGCAGATGGGTTACAGTATACATACAGTTCAAATAAAGTATACAGGAGGATACAAAAAACTACTATTAGAAGTGGACAGCAAAGACAACAACAACAAAAAATAAAAACAGCTGAAAATAATCAAATCAGACAAAGGTCCATAGTTTATTAGTAACAAGTGATGGGCTGACATACATTTTATTCTCACAGTGTAAAACAAATAAACAATAGTGCAATACTACAGGGGGAGGGGTACAGTCTCAGTTTTACACTAACTGTGTGAGTATTATTACAAAGGGTCTAAAATAAAGCTACAGAAAGAAATAATATCTCATCCCTTTTTGACAATGATCGTTTAGGGTGGAGGGGAAAACAAGTATTAGTGCATTATATTGGTAAACAGATTAAACCTGACAAGATAAGATATTTTGCAAAATGATAATAGCTATCATGCTAGTTATTAATATTAAATTGCATTTACAAATTGCTTTATTAAAGCTATACAAGAGAGAGTAAAGATATGTAAAAACTGAGCAAGAATGGTCACTATTTTTAATATGTTTTTGGCAAGAAAATGCTGTTATGCAAAAGCATGAATGTTTCTAATTTCTGGGTTGCCTCTGGTGGCAGTTCCACTAGATACTTGTAGGTTCATAGGTTCGTACTAGGTTATCTGCCCTAGGGCATTTATAAGTCTAGCCAGAGTGTGTGTGGCTTTCACCACCCCTTAGAATGAGAATACTACGCCCTTTTAGGGTTTAGTTTACTGTGCCTCTGTCTAGTAGTGACACAGAGATGACCCCTGGGGTAAACCTACAATCTCCCATCCACTCATCAAGATTTCTCTTGAATAGAATAAGTGAGGGGCTCAGCCTAACATGGACTGGGATTCTATTCCAGAGTGTAGGGAGCCTCTGGGTTATGTCTTCTAAAGAGACATAAGATGTACAAATAGAGTTAACAGCTGAACTTAAGAGAACATTGAGAAAGAGTAGGAAAGTTTGAAGTCAGCATTTGCACAAGAACAGATGTTCTCATACAAAGAGCAAAAATGTGACATTGTTGTCATCAAGTCAGCATATGCAACAGGATGAGCAATTGTCCAAAATAGAATATCAAGAGGAAATCTCTATGAGTGTGTGTGACTAGAACAGTATATAAGATCTGTATTAATTGAGTTATGTTAGAGATATCTGCATAGGGACACATTTGTTCCGAGGTAAATATCTAAAATAAAGCTACAGGAAGAAATAATATCTCATCCCTTCTTGACAATGCTCTTTTAGGGGGGAGGGGAAAACAAGTATTAGTGCATTAGAAATATTGGTAAACAGATTAAACCTGACAAGATAAGATATTTTGCAAGTTGATAATAGCTATCATGCTAGTTATTAATATTAAATTGTATTTACAACCTGTTAAACTATAAAGCTATACAAGAAATGGCTTAAATTGCTTTATTAAAGCTATACAAGAGGGAGTAAAGATATGTAAAAACTGAGCAAGAATGGTCACTATTTGTAATATGTTTTTGGCAAGAAAATGCTGGTATGCAAAAGCATGAATGTTTCTAATTTCTGGGTTGCCTCTGGTGGCAATTCCACTAGATACTTCTAAAGAGACATAAGAATTTTCCAAGATTTTGCTTAATGTTAATGTTACTACATTTGTAAGATTAGACAAATGTACTTTACAGTCTCTTTATGTAAAGAATTCAGTACAAATGAAATTAATGTCTAGTAGTAATTTGTCCAAGTTGTAATATTATCACTGATTTTAAGTTAGAGTCTTATTATTGGTTTTTGGACCATCATTTTATCTGTACTAGTATTGGTTACCCCATTTAGAGGAAAATTATATCAAAATATTGTATTCATACAATTAATGGACTAATATGTACATAGCATTCTTTAGTGTATAAATCACATTTTTCTTTAATCCTCAAGTATTAAATATACCAAAATAATTACAAATATTTATTATCTAAGCCCAGTTCAGTACTTTACCAAGATGTTAATGGGCAGTTCAGAGACATAACCACAATGTTATGGTTAAAATGACATGTAATGCTGGTATTATGTAATGCTATATCTGCTTACCATTGGAGCTTTTCTCCCTGGGCCTCCACTGAAAATGGACATGCATCCAGTCGGACTATCCCGGTCAACAAATGTAAAATAAATAAAATAAAATAAAACATTAAAACTGTATATTTTCAGCAGTGTAGAAATGCTTAGAGTAGCACATAATTATTGTCTCTTATAGATATTAGTCTGTCTCTAAACTTATGATATAAAATGATCAATAAAAGTAAAGATAAAGAGTTAATTCAACAGGTGCAAAGAGTTAATAAAAGAGTACCAAGTCATAAATTAAATCCTGTGATTGCAAAAGAATAAATTAATCAAGTTAAAAAATAAAACTAAAGCAGACACAGCTCATAATTAATGGAATATTTTCACAGAATGGTCTGTAAAAGAAAAAGTTGTTAGATACATTCACTTTTAGTAGTAATACTTGATATCATTGTATTAACTATGCAGAATTGCATTTTGACTTGTATCAAAAGAAGACTAAAGGTTTTGTTTCTTAATGTATTTTCTATATAATGTGATCAAAAATACATATCAGTATAAAGTGTTTTGAGTATGTTTTAAAATAAAAAGAGGGAATTGAAAAATTATGCTCAACAAGGTTTTAAGGTTGAAAGTAATTCTGCTAGAAATATGCAACATAAATAAGGTATAAAATAAAGCTTGCTTAAATGTAGAAATAGAGTTTAGTAACGTGATCAGCATCCATACTAAATTACTGTGGCTTGAAAAATAAGGAACTTGCTTAATAGACATGTTTTCATGCAGCATCAGCAAAAATGTAAAAAGAGGATGTATGTTTACACATTGCCAGAAAAAAAGCTAATCTGGTTCCCTAAAGGCGGGACAAACAGGAAAACAATCTGCATCATATGACATTAAGTAAAAAAGTTTGAAGTCAGCATTTGCACAAGAACAGATGTTCTTATACAAAGAGCAGAACTGTGGCATTGTTATCATCAAGTCAGCATATGCAACAGGATGAGCAATTCTCCAAAATAGAATACCAAGAGGAAATCTATAGGAGTGTGCGTGACTAGAACAGTATATAAGATCTGTATTAATTCAGTTATGTTAGAGATATCTGTGTAGGGACACATTTGTTCAAAGGTAAATGTTATATCTCTCACATCATCCATGTTAAAGAAGTAAAGTAGAACTGTACCTGAAGCTGCAATGTTAGTCCATGTGGTTTGTTATAAAACGTTATTTGTTACTGCTCTGAGTTTGGTGCTGCAAAGTATATTCTCTCATCTGTGTATATTCTGCAAGTTTCTGTATGCAACAGACTGTGAATGCAACTACAACCAGACTTTGATTTCAGCAAATCCCAGCCAGCAAGACCTAGTGTCTTAAAAAGACTTTGGATCCATCATAGTAAGCATCACATTAACAGATCCCTGGTTTAGAACCATAAAATTAATTTTTCGGTTTTCATTTTTTGAGACAAATTGTTGGTGATATTTGCATGGTTTATTTGGTATTGTGAACCTAGGTTTTGTTAATGCTAATGCTATTTGTGATGTAATGTTTGGTATTCACGGATCTTTGCATTTTTTTGTTATGTTAAGAAATTCATGGGTGAAGGGAAACACACGGCATGTCTATGGCTTAACATTTTGTATTTTGCAATTCAGCATTGTAAGGTTTCAGTATTCTAAAAGCCAGTCAAATGAGTTTTCAGTATTTGGAACATTCAGGATTTGGATTCAGTCAAATGAATTTCAGTATTTTGAGCTTTCAGTCATGTGAAGTGGAACCATACACACACACACACACACACACACACACACACACACACACACACATATATATATATATATATATATATATATATATATATGGGTCTCCTGTTTGTCGAAAGTACACTTCATCGACAAACAGAAGACCGAACCCTCTTCCGCATAAGTACACTACATCGAACGTAGACTTTCTCGAAAGCCGATTTGCCGAATCACATTACAGTGGGGATAAAGGAATATATCCTTTTCCCCACTGTAGTGCAATCTCGGCATTAGTATATTTAAGTAGGGGGATGTGGGGGTGCAGGAGGGCTTGCCCCCGTACGTAAATGTGATTTAGTGTTTTTTTTATTTATTTATTTATTGTGTTTATTTTTTTACATTATTTTGTGTTTCGCAAAAGTGCATTTTCAACAAAGTGCACATTTGCGAAAGTGAGTTTGACGGTTTACGTTTCGATGAAACATAATTTTGATGGATCTATATATATATATATATATATATATATATATATATATATATATATATACACACACACACATACACATACAGGTTTACTTTGTTTCATTGAAAGCTCATTTCACTGAATTTGAATTCACTCTGGCCAAATCACTGAAAGCTCAAATTACTGAAAACTCATTTTACCAAATCTCATTTCAGTGAAGTGAAATACTGTGTAGAGTACTGTAAGGCAAGTAAAAGGTGTATGCCCTTTTCCCCACTGTAGTGCAATCCTGAAGTTAGTAAATATAGTTAGGAGGGTGTGGCGGGCACAGCCTTCCACATTGGAGGGTGTGGGGGGGGCATATCCCCCCACTTAGTTTGGGTATATATCGTCTTCTGGATGGAGTTAGTCATTGGTGTTGTAAGTCTGCATGTCTATAGTTTAAAATGTATTGTTTTGAAGCTTTTGGTGAAATATAATATAAAACCAAACTAGATGGGTGGCTATGCCCCCACACACCCCAATTAAACAACTGAGATCACACAACAGTGTGGAATGTTAGCTTTACTGTTCTCTTTACTGTAATGTGATCTCAGAGTTGGTATATTTAAGTAGCAGGGGGTGCAGCAATGTGATTTCTAACTTTTTTTGTTTTAGTTTTGTTATATTTTTTGCATTTTGCATTTTTCGATTTCAAAATCTCAAACACCTGAACGTCGGGATTCTGATGTTCGACATTTTGACTTTTCGAAATTACATAGTAGTGGACGTATGTATATACACACACACACACACACACACACACACACATATATATATATATATATATATATATATATATATATATATATATATATATATATATCAAATATATTTTATTTTATTTTACATTTGTTTACCAGGAAGTTCCAGCTGGGCAGTTGCCTCTTTTCAGTGGAGACCCGGGGAGAAATGCTCCATGTCATACATGGCTAATTGCAAAATCAACACAACAGGTTAATACAGTAGAAATGCTCCATGTCATACAATGCTAATTGCAAACTCAACACAAAATCAACACAACAGGTTAATACAGGCTAATATACTTTGGTATATAGCTTGACATATGCTTAAGTAGCAATTCAGAGAAAATTATTCATTGAAAAATCAATGATTTAAAAAAAAGTAAGCGAATATGAGTTATATCAATAGGTGTATTTGCTGTGATAACAGTAGTTGTAAAGCATACAAGTAGCATATACTATATGATGCATACTGAGAAAATGTCCACTATTCTTTTTGTGGTGGTACAGTGTTTGATGTTTGTTTAG